>NW_009927083.1:4999-38948 GCF_000696875.1 Nestor notabilis | reverse complement strand
AATTATATATATTATATATAATAACGAATAGGTTTGCACAGGACTGATGATACCACAGTAGTTTTAAAATATATCAAGAGTCTTGTTTGTCACCTGCTTGCATCTTATAAGACTAGTTATCTAACCTAAGATCTGAAAGACATTTTCCCCACAGCAGGACCATGTAGGTCTACATGACTTTTTCTTTTCTCTTAAGCATTCCTGTTACCCAAAGCATTCGTCATACCCAAAGGAGAATCAGCCTCCCCCAGGAACATCGTGAGCAGACAGTAGGATTATTAATGGCAAAGATTTATTTCCAAACTATCAAGCATATGAAGTTACTGACAGCCTATATAAAGTCAAAAGTGGATCACTAAATCAGTACATGTTTCATAATGATTATAGGGCTGAAAATTAAAGAATTGTAAGCACTTTTCTGACCTTGCAGTTGGCACATTCTGTGACATGTTTGTGTTTTGAGTTAACTGTCACACTCAAGGAAGAGAATATGTCATGGCAAAACTGTCTTCAATACAACATAAATGACACACAGTTAAACATTTTCACTGACATAGCCTTTCCTGCCTCTTACCTTCTGCAATAACTAGAATGCTACAAATTTTACAAGTAATTTTTGATTTCCTTTTGTTGCTACAGTAACTACTAGCCTTTTACTTCTTCTGGTAATTGATTCAGCTCAAATATTCTAGCAAACGCAAGTATCAAAGATTGTGACATTCAAATAAGAGAACTTAGCTATAATAAACTTCCTTGTGTAATTTCACAGACAGAACACTGACAACTACTTATATGTGGTAGGCACCTATCTGCAATTTCAACAACCTTATATTTGAGCAGTTGCTTTGTTCCCAAACTAGAATTTTACTTCGTCTTACTAAAAGGCCACTTTCATGACTAGTAGACATGTGGGAGACTCGGGAGGCACAAGTCTTGTCATGCTGTCACAGATTATAAATTCACAAATTCTGTGAAATTCAGGTCACTGGCACCTATCAGTGTTCTTTAGTCAGCTGCACATTTATGTAGCTCTAGGGATTTCAGTGGATCTGCTTCTGACTTACACAAGTAGAAATGAAATGACAATAAGGCCTATGAAGTCTAACAAGGAGATCTGATGATCCTTTCCCAAAGCAAATTGTGTAGAAACTCCTATTTGCCTGAAATTTCTACAAATAACTGCCAATGAAAAAATTGTTTCCTTGAATCAAGATTTTATAATGAAAATAAATATCCCCTCTTCAAAAGTAAAGAAAATACATTAATCAGAAAACAAAAGAACCCTGAATTGCAAAGTTAGTGTAAAAACATCCAAAAGTCATTGTTGTTTGCTAGTGGAAAAGACTAGAATAGTCAGGAATGAGACTAGAATAGTCAGGAATGAGACTAGAATAGTCTGACAGCGAGTGTTACTAATCTCAGTGGTCAAATGCAATATATTCAATTCCACCTAGATATGTCATTTATTCAGATGGCAAAAATATTTTCTTTCTGATGAACATTGCACTTCTATTCTTCTATACTCAGATACCGAATTCCATACAAAAATGATTTCTTCTTCTGCTTCCTTAACTCACATACTCGTTATCCTAAGTATTACTTTACATTATGTTTGCTTAAAAATCAAAGAGTAGCCTTGTTGGCAGGGGCTTTACCGATCTTTCTAGCTCAGTGAGCTGATGCTTAACCTATTGAATACACTCACAACATGATTACGCTCAGCTAAAAATGAAAGCTGCTATTGAGGTTTTTCTTCCACTCACTCTCTTTGAGGGGTGAGATAATAGAGACAGGAAATAATCTCATGCAATCTCTATGTGTGTACATTTCAGAGGTACTAAATTTTTAGGCTGAAAAAACACCAAGATGATGGAGGAGAAAATTAAGTGAAGACAGAAGAAAACATCCACTCAGAATGTTTTATTATGTGGTACACTATGAACATTATATCAGCTCATAGTAGGTAACAGGTTAAGCAGCAAAATTTTTAACTAATCAAAATTCCTTTTTTGGAATACTGTTACATCTCAAAGAGAAGCTACCCCAGATTATATTAGAGGCTAAAAAAGTATTCTGAAAGAATAGCTTAAGGAAGACTGTCTTGTGGCTAACAAAATTTATCTTATGTATTAAAGCAAAATAGTCCAAAAGGACAAATCACAACAGACAAACTGTACTCTATGTTAACCAAAGTCTACCTTTGTCCTCATCAATCCCCTCTTTTAATTTAAGGGAAATTAACGAAATTTAGGGGAGGTTTTCATCTGAACAGAAAAGGTGTAAAAAATAAACAAAACAAAATATCCACACACCTTAAAAAAAAAACAAACCCACAACCAAGAACCAAAAAAACCCAACAAACCAAACCCAAAACCCAGCACAAAAGTTTGTTTCTTCAAAAATTAAGAATAAATCCTGCATTCTTAAAAAATGGATGGGTTTCTTTTGGTCAAAGAAAAACAGTGTATTAACTTGTAAATACATTTCTGTTCTCTGAAACTCATGATTTTCCTGGAGCAGACACCAGACACAATTTTGTTGCAATAAACCAATTAGAAATAGCGAGTTTTATGGAATGAGCAATCATTCCATGTTGCATACTAAGAATCTTCATTTTATACGAGATATAGAGCCACATTCACTTGGAGCATCCACTAAAGTTTAGAGAATTTAATTTTATCACAGAAAAATTTCAAGGTAGAATTTAGTGCCATTTAATAAAAGGTATGGTGAAGTTTCACAGATTTCACATGAAAAACATAACGCAGTTCTCCCTGATACAGCTGGAAATCCAATCGCATGAAATTACGCTGGTAGAGATGGAATGTATTTCTAACTGCAACTTTCCACTGTCACAAAGCACAAACATTTTCTTGCTGAGAAGATAAGAACATCCGACATGCAGCTCGATATTCAGCAGTGATTTTGCTGCACAGGAGTTCATGGGGAAAGGGAGGGAAGTGGAAAAAGAGGAATGGCAGAACTTGAAAGGATGTAGTGTAGCTCAAGAAGCTACACAGGCCAGGGAAAAAGACAGTCAATTCTTTCCGCTTCCTTTTTCTTACTTTCCCCATTCTTCTAGGGCCAGGCTGTCCGTGACCTGTCCTATACAGGACTGGCCTTTTCTGTTGTGCAGTGCTTTCTCTCCAAAACCTCATCCTCATTCTCTTGATGACAGAAGCCTGCTGAGAAGGTGAAGGGGTAAAGGGCAGGGACCAAGGCTTGAGCTCGTAAGTAGGGAGAAAGACTCAGAGGAGAGTCTTCAGAGTACGACAAGCTGGCTTCCTGTGTACTGTTCCTTTTGTCAGCAACAGTGCAAGACGATAGTTGTATTACAAGATGAGTTTGCATATTATCATTCCTCTGGATGATGAATATTGAGATTATGGTAGTAATAGTATCAGATATGGCTAATATTTATCAATGAATGCTCATACCTCAGCTCAGCTTCACAACTGCTCTATAGAGACAGGTGGATATACTACGCTGGGGTCAAGAGGCAGTGTATGATTTCAGGAGTAAGCGCAACCATTTTACTAAGTTGCTTCTTCATCTGAAAAAGTCTACCAGAAACAAAGCTGGTCTGTGCTGTGCAGATACATGAGCTAAATTTGGTCTAACTTAGAGAACCCATACACAAGTTTCACTTTGCATTATGCACAGGGTATAAAGGTTACCAAAAGTTCAGATTGAATGGTCGTTTCTCTTCATTACTGCAGTGGAACTCAAAGGTAAAACTTTCCAGCACATGACAGAATTTCCTTTGTAGAATTAGTTGCTCATCACTAAAACCTAACACAATCCCACTGTGTTCTTGCTGCTTCTTATTGCAAATAGGTGTTTTTTATAGAAATCAAGGACAACCATAGTTCTAGACTAATACTGTTCTAGGCCTTTTTTCCTGGATGGAGGTTGATTATAAAGGTCTTGATTACTGAATGAATGTGGAAATCTACAGGCCGTTGACATTATTAATCAAAAAGAACATCTTTTTAACATTTTATTTCCCTTTATTTTTCCTTGTACTGTAAAATGCCTTTTCCCTTTTGAACTGTTTATAGATCAGTGAAGAGTGTAGTTTAGAGAATCATCTCTGAACAGAACTGTAAAGAAATATATTATTGGACATTGCTATAGTACTAGCTAGATACTTGTCAGCTCAAGCCTTCAGGTGCACAGTTATGGTACAGTACCTATGCAAAATAATCTTATTTTACAATCAATTCAACTGGACAGAATCAGTGTGAAGCTACGGAAGCTAGATAGACTTATATTAGCTTCCCTGAGCAGCTAGATTTCACATAATAATCCTCATAGTAATTTCTCAACATAACTGCCAGGTAGGAAAAGAAGGTTTTCCATATTAAAGAGATTTAAATTAAAAGCAAAGGTAGAATTTATTCAGCAATTCAGAAAGGAAATAAAACTCTGAAGAAAGTAATTCTCATCTTTGACATTGCAGTTTTGTTTCTCCCTGCAAGACCAGGAAGGAAGAAATAAAATATGAGCACTTCTCCTTCCTACAAAATTGGCAATAAAAGACTCCTCCTTCAATCATATGGAGCTGAATACATATGATTCCTCCAGACTTAACTATTATACTTATTGCACTCAGGCTGCCTGTCACCAAAAGAGGCATCTGGAACATCTGGCCCATCCCAGCTTGCGTGCATTACAGAAAAACCAGATCTATGTTGGTTTTTGCACACATTTTAGTTCTCAGCGTGTACCATTAAACTTTATGTCATTTGTCACGCTGCCTTCTGCAGCCCCAAGAACAGTTAAATGGCATTTGCATCGTTCTGTGCTAAAAGGCATGCATTACCTCAGCAGGAAGAAAAGAGAAAGCAAGTTAAGCAAGTGCTGTGAAACAATGACTAACCCTAAACTACTATAATGCTTCAAATTATCTTTAAAATGTGACTACTGCTATAATATTCTCAATGATTACCTTAAAGCAGTTGTTATTTCTGTTTTACTAGGAGGGAATATTGAAATGAAAGAATCTATCTTCAAATCAATTAAAAATTAAGTCTCCTCTACATACTGAATTCTAATTCACAGAAAATTTAGAAGTTTCAATAGTTTATAATCCAGTTTCTTAATATGTGATACTACAAAACAAAATATCCAATTACTTAGTAGATAATAGGCCCAGAACATTTACTGCCAAGTATAAACAGATAAAAGATCATTATCTTTTTTGAGAATTTAATTTAGCAACCAGTAAATTAAATGTCAGAGTTTCAGAAACTAGTGCAGATCTAAGGCAGTAAAATCACACAGTTGAACACAGTGTGGATTTTCCGACTGGTTCTGGAGCATGAACTTGATGAGTTAATAGTCTCCAGAATGACCTCTTTTTAATATAAAATAAAAACCTATCCATATTTTAAGTCTGCTCTGGGAAGCTCAGAATCTATTCCAACAGTGCATTTCAACAATCTCTAATGGATATACTTTTGTGATATCTACATACACCTCATTTTTTGGCTTAATCTGGTAAACAATGTCTCTTCGGAAGTGAAGCATTAGTAAACATAGGAAGTCATGTTCTAAGAAATACTTTATTGATTAATAATTAATCATAATAGACTTGTTAATTGTAATTAACTCTTCCTCAGATTCTGTGACATGCGTCACAGAATTGTGCATCAATTAAATTAGCATTATAAATATATCCTGAAAGGGGCAGTGTTTCTTGACAGTGATATTTTACTGCAACATAGCTTTATGCATCATTTTATATCCTGGGCATACTGCCAATGTTGCATTACCTAAATATCCATTTTATATAGTAACTCTGCATCCTCACAGCAACTTATGAAATCAGCCTAATTGTTTAATTTTAGGTTCCAAATCAACATTCTTTCCAAAGCATTAATCTAGTGGTGAATCTATGCAATTACCCATTTTGTAAAACTTCTTACGTCTGTGTCTGGAAATTTAAACTACTGTTAAGTGAGTGCCTTTTTTTTGGTGTATATATTTATGTAAGTGCTTAGAAAATAAAGCAATGGCTAAGTGATGCTGTGTATCTCAATTCCTCCTTCCATCATGCCATTCTTGTTGGTTTAAAAGACACCATCACCTTCCCTTTAGTAAAGATGGTTAAGATCCTCTTTAACATTATCATCTCCATTTTCCAAAGCATTTATGTGGGTTTAAATTTTGATCTATAGGCCAAAGTTGTTCTGGGCATGTGTTAAGTGTAGAGGAATTAATGGAAATTTGATTGTAACAGCTCTGCAGTTTTGACTTCCATAAAAAACCCAACCAACCAAAAAAAACTAAACCAGTTTTGTCATCTAATAGTATTGCCTCCAGGCAGCTGGGAACAAACAAGACACAGCAAAAGAGCAAAGGGGAGGTAAGCTGACCTCAGACAAGTTATTATTATTATTTATTTTTAATATGAAAGTAGCAAAAACTGTTTTATGGTGATGTGGTTTGCTGAAGTATAAAAGTATCTTCTTTTGATTCACCTTAATCTTGCTGTAGACTGGATTCTTGTAGAATAAAATTTCGTTATCCAAATAAGTAAATATATTAATGTGCTTATGAAAATCCTGGTCACACCTTTAGATATGAGATGATCGACTTAAAACCTAAATTTTAATCCAGGAACACAACTATCTGTTATTTTTATCTTCCTTTTTGTAACCAAAAGGCCATTAAATTTGCTTTGATATTTAACATTTTTATTCTGGGTAGCTATCTTTCAGGATAGATACACCAAACAGTGTTTTGCTTCTCTTTTCAGAATTCTTTCAGTATTCAAAATGGACAGATGCGAATATGAATGATTCTGTATTGGCAAGAACCCACAAAACCTATGTCAGCAAGTCTTGTATATTTGTTGACTCAGTTCCTTTTGTATATTTATAAGGCAGTTGACTAAGTGCCTGAGATATTCTGATTCCTATGACTATCTCCTGAAGGACTGCAAAGGTCTGTCTCTAATGTTCAAAAAATGTATGGTGATAGAAGAATTTATACCACTCTCTCAGTCAATGAATAATCATTTTACATGTGTCCACCTCTGTAACTACTGCACATTATAATAGAGTTTCTGAAAGAGGTACTGCACTGACTTTTTGCATAGACCAGCCACTACAGGTAGTGTTATCTCCTTTTTCCCAGTTTCCTGTATTTCCTTCAGACCCTTTAATTTGATGTATTATGTCATTAGTTTCATATTTATTGTGTTATCCTACAATATCATATTACTAATTTATCTTGTCTGTTTCAAATAGTTGTATTTCTTTTAACACACAGTGAAAGCCACAGAATGAAGAACTGCTCCTAGTCACCGTGATTTACAGACAGAAACAGTTGAAAAAAATAACATAAAACTGTATTAAAATATTGTGGACATTTAAGATAAAATAATATTTCTATTGAAACTTCTATTACTACTGATGACGAGAAATAAATCATCTGACAGGAGGCCTGGGAACTTAACCAACAACTACCATTATTTAAAGGGTGCAATTAGCATCTTACCCCATATGACCCAGTTCCACTTCTTCAGAAGACAAGTGAGTCAACAGACAATCATCACTCTTCCAAAAATTACCTAGAACCATTTCATTCATCTACCATCTTAAGAAATATTGTTCAGTTTTCTGCAGACCTGCATAATTTTCTCATTCATACTGCTTTTCTCTCTGGATTTGAAACCCTTTCCTGTGACTTTGTCATGCCTATAATCTATTGAAGAGTTTTATGTACTTACGTGATAAAGTGGAACTGTATTGTTTTCTGCTAGTGAGAAATTCAAGACATCTTGCTGTCCAGGTTCAAGCCTAATATTAATAGTAGATGCCAATACAGATGGACTAATAGGGTAGTTTGTACTGCTTGTGGGTTTGCCCTTTTTTCTTGATCTACGACCTGTGTCCCTTTTGTTGTCTTTTTGTGTCAAAGGCTCTTCTTGTATAACTAGTATCTTGTCATCACTCAGATACCGCAGGAGTGAATTCTCAGAGTCAGTTGTTGGAGGAAAAGAAAAGAGGAAAGAAACATTAGTAAGAGGAAACAAACAAGAGAATCATGAAAAAGGGAAAAAGAACTTTGCTATCACCATGCTTCTTGCAAAGTTCATAATTCCCACTGGAACCAATAGAAACTTATTCAATTAGGACTGCTTGTTTGAACACTGACAGTACAATTGCAGATTCTGGTTTCAAATACTCATTCATACTAATTGAAATCTGTCTCAAAGGACATAACATCTATAACACCACTTATTGTTTCTAGAACTCTGAAGATTAAAAACTGATTGCTATTAACATGTATGTGTATGTCTTTTTTCCTTTGATGTTTATCTTTA
This sequence comes from Nestor notabilis, assembly GCF_000696875.1. Classification (NCBI taxonomy): domain Eukaryota; kingdom Metazoa; phylum Chordata; class Aves; order Psittaciformes; family Psittacidae; genus Nestor; species Nestor notabilis. The sequence goes on along the minus strand of NW_009927083.1, from coordinate 30,613 downwards.
TACTACAATTAGATAGAGTAAATCCCTTCTACTAATACAAACTTTTTAATTTGCAGAAACAGAAACATAAAAACCCAGATGCTAAATAGGTTCTTTTATGTTCTCTGTAGTACTCAAGAAAAATAGATTGAGTTCCTGTGATAGTATCTTCATGTTTCTTAGGTAACAAATTAAAAAATATGGGAGAACAGTAGAGGAAAAAAGAAAAAAATACTCACCTCTGCTTCCCCTCTTGTACATGTTTTGTTCTTTTGACTCCCCTATCCAACTGTACTCAGTAGGCATAGAAACAGGCCTTAAATCTCCTGGAAACAATTCAAGATTACCCATTATAATTTTTGAAGACTAAAAATAGAGGAGGTATAGATTAAGTAATGCTTATAAATTACAGGCATGCCACGACCCTTCAGAGCAATCCTTTTTATCAGCACCTATACATTATTAAAGGTGCAGCATTCAGGATCAATTAAACATGGATTCTCTTCTTCATCATACCGATCTGAAGGAAAATACCACTGACTTTGCTGATATTCCTTGCAAATGGAAAGTAGACTACAAACTGAACAAGTTTGAACTCTGTTCTGTAAAAACTTGCTCACTCATTAAATAAGTGTATTGGAATAATTAGAGAATCAGTTTTTAAATGGACTAATATGCTTTAGTAAAACTAGAAAGACTGTTAATACAGATATGACATTATATATATATATATCAATTAAACAGTAAAATCTATCTTGCCTGGAAAATCAAATGGTGAGTAATGAGGGGATCTCATTTCAAGGAACATGAATTTTAAATGCCTTAAAAAGAAAACAGTTTGGTAACAAAAGCAACAATTTTATGGCTCTATGGAGGTAAGATATTAATGAGCACTAGTCACCCCCTGCTATAGTATCAGTAGAACATTGATAGCAGGCCATTAAAGGAGGAATACTGCATACTCTACTATAAAGCATTAGCACTTTGGCCTTGTCAGTGTGCATTATTATCACAAAACATGGAAACAAACCCTCTACATTATGGGTTAAGTTCTGTCTGACCCGTAAAGCTGAAGATTCATTTTTTCACATACCAGCTGAATAGACTTCCTGTGTTTCTTGAGCACTCAGACACATTTTCTTAAAGTAGCTTGCTACTGTTCTCTTTCTAGGATAATTATAGAACTTAAACATGAATAAGTGTCTCTTTTTCACTATCAATTTCCCCAGGTTGGTTAGAGTAACAAAGTATTTTCTGTGGATTAGTTGCTTGCTAATATAGTGTTTTATTCACCATTCTTCCAAAACACAGATTTGTGGCTACTATAATGTTAGGAGGATTTAAGAACAAACAGGTATGTAAGACAAGTATCCTTCTGGGTAACATGATTTTCTGAAAATGGAAAGAGTAACATACCTAAAGTACTGAGATATTCCCATATTATACTTCTGCTCTATACCAGAAAAGTTGGTGTATAACTAATTGTATGGTAAATAAATGTTTCCCTGTCTGCCTAACAGTTGAAACTACCTTTAGCTACAAAAGTATTATTCAACAACTAATCTCAAATTTGGTGTTAGAAGAATGATACAAACTAAGAAATAAATCAAACAAAAGGATGAATCAGTAATATGGAAAAGAATGAAAACAAGTGAAGATTATAAATTAAAAAAACACCAAAATATGAAAATAAGAATTCACATAACAAATTAAGTTCAACGTAATAAAACTTAGCAGTATTTCTGTAAAGAGAAGAAAGGTTTGAACTCTGAAGAGATTTGTAATACAAATGCCAGATGCCTCAACACAATTGCCATCATATGGAGTGTCTCATCTGCCTGAGTATCCTGCACCCTACCTGCTGCATTGGAGACTAGTTTCTAATAATCATTTTAATTCTGGTAAGTCTCTGTCAGGAACTTTCTGAACTGTGGTTTATGTGAGTCCTTGCAATACTGAAAGTGTCTGCTCAATCACCAAACACTTCAGTTTTCATTTTCATTGCTCTGCCCATGGCTATCAGGTTCCAGCATTGGATAGGTGTTTATTGGATCTACCATAAATCCTGTCTTTCCGCCAAAGGACTATGGTCACTTTGAAGGGTCAAACATACATGGTTTTTAACATGTATGTTTTTTAAGTAAAAAACCCAAAAAACTACAAATACTACAAGTAAGTAGAAAAAAAATCATATTTTTAAGTCTGATATGATTGACAGATTGATCTGTAGTTTAAAAACTTGGGTTTAACAATTGGTTTTGAAACAAAGGCATATTCCCGAGACTTTAAAATCAAATTCCTTCTAGATTTTCAAGGTTACAGAAAATCAGCACTGTCCATCAGAAACACTAGAAAAATCTTGCATATTACTGGGATCAGGCACAGAGCCTGACATTTGAAGTCACTGTGCAGCATGATTTTATGAAAGGAAGCCAAATACATCCACCTGGCTCCAATTTTAATCACAGTTAAGATTTATCTTTCATTCTAATTTTATTATAAGATGATGTCACTTATCAGGGAGATAAAGACTGAATATTACTAGTCTTAGGATGGAATCCTACTCTTCAATGTTACAGCTTTTTCAAGAATCAAGTGTATGGCTGTACAATTACTAAAAATATCCTGTATCTCATGAAGATTTATTAAAGTTTCCCTGTTCTAAAGCCACAGTGTATGAATATATATATACAATCCTGCCCATTTTATAATTTCTATTTTGCCATTTTTGACCATAAATCCAGCTATAGTTATTAAAATACAAATACAGGACAAAAGTTTAACTGACAAATGTAAGATTGCTTTCAAACTAGTAGAATGACAAAACCAAGACAACACTTGGGAAGCTTTGTTGGGAAAGTCTAGCTACAGTGAATTACTACTCTCTGGCTTTGATAGTTCACTGTAACTTGACATAATTTGAAGTATCCTTGCAGCGGTCATATTTTCAGACTTTAATTCTACCCTCTTGGCTCTTGAAGCAGCAGGTGAGGTTACTTAACTGCCACTTACTAGTTGACCTTAGCCAAAGGTAATACAGCTGAAATCTTAACCGAGGTAAGCTACATAAACTATGTCATAGATATCTCACAATAAGAAAACCTCAGGAAACAGTTATTGTCAAAGGAAAACGTTCAGCTTAACTACCAAAACCTGTTTTGGTATCTGGGGCCATCAGATCTGACTCTTCTAACATTTATGGTTTTAAGAACACCTCAGTCTGAGAATAGAGATAAAAAGCCATGCTGTCTCTAAGTACTAAGAACTGAAAGAAGCATAGGAAACTACATTTAATAACATCTATGGTATCAGATCCTGCACCAGACTAACCACTTCTATGGCAGACCAACAGAATCAGTGCCTGAAGTGCTGACAGATTTTTCTCTTTCCCCCCCCACAAGTGTGTTCCATTTCAGCTGTTATTGGATCTTCCACTGTAACTGCCTTTGGTATTATCTCCATTCAACTGGAGCATGTTTTTATTACCTGGGTTCTTCACAGGCACATTTTTCTTTACTACTCTGAGCTTGTGAGAGGTTTTCCCTTTCCTAGATATCAAAGACTAAAAAAATTTCAACAAAATGTGAGAAGAATGTTTTGTGAGTTTCATTCTCAGGTGAATGAAGTACATACTGATGGCATTGCATATATATATATATATATCTCTATCTCAAAAATACCTACCCATATATAATGCTATGATTAGGACAAGTTTTCTCTTGGCTCAGAAATAACGCTATTTTCAAAAGCAGATTTAGTAACAATTCTTAAAAGAAAACTTTTAAGTTGGTAAACTTAACAAAAAAGTAACTTACTGTCTTGAAAATAAACTCACTGACACTATATAGAGAATACACTGTTGTATTTCGGTTGTGTTCTTCTAAAATTCACCAAAACCAAGGAAATAAATTGCAACTGATGAGCAAAAAAAAAAGCTGTCATTTCATTTTCAGCAATACATTTTATATAGATATGCATACTCAGATACAAGGCACATGTGCATATACCTGTACACTCATATGGATTTACATACACACAAAATTTCTGTATAAACCCAGAGTTAATTATTGTTTTAATAACATCTTAGGTTTTAAGCAGTCCCCATTCTAAGATTTGGAAATACATTTCTAGTATTCTACACTGCACTGTAGGATACTAATGTAATTATATCCATTTAATACAGCACTGAATTTTGGAGGGCCTTGCATCTTATAGATACTTTCATACCACAAGTCAGTCTTTTCAGGCCCTCCACTGAAGTTCAACAGCCCAAAGCACTGCAACTAAAATAATCTCCAAGAGCTTGTGAATGAAATTGAGTAAAGCAAAATACTAACAATACAAATAATATGAACTTAAGTATCATTGAAAATTTTAAGTCTTCACTTCAGAATAAATCTATAAATTACTTAGCCCTGATTGTGAATGTTGGCTTGTAGTTATACTAATTATTCCTTCACATAAATTTTTGTTTATTATTCAGAGCCAACAGGTCATGGTCTAACAAAGGAGGACAGCTATTTGAGGATGTTGCAGTGTTAACAGTACGATCTGTAAATTCAGTCAATTAAGAAACATAAGAAATCAAACTTACCATGAGTGGGTGTTTTTTCTCTTCTCCGCACTCCTGTAGCTCTGCTTCTCTCATACTCAGAGCCCACAGGGTGGCCTTCACCCTCAATTAAGGTGTAGTATTTCCCGCTTTCATGCTCCAGAAAATAGTTTGGAGAGTCAGAGCCTTTCATCCCAGACTTTCCAAATTTGCTGATGTCATCACAAGACATTATTCCAATTTCATCCCTAGAAACAGTAAACCAAAGATTCTGGAGAATTTAACCACTTTATGATAAAGCTAAAGCATAAAACTGTCTCCCCCAAGCACTACTAATAAAAAGTCCTATAATTGAAATGCTATTATGTAAGAACTGCCATGAAAGTGATTCAACAAATATAAATCAACGAAATCATCATTAGGTTCCATTTTACTTGTCAGATGAACACAGTTGTTGAGGAGTTTTGAAGTAGCTGAGAGGTAGCGTAAGGAATTGCTATAACATGAGGATACAAAGGGTTCCCTTGTAGAAATATATGCTTTAGAATAAGATCCAGGTGATCACATAAAGGTAAATAAAATTAAATGATTAAAGACTTCTTTAAATGCTTTCTTGGTTTAGGACTAAACCCAGGTTTTGCTCAACTTGTATCTATTCAAGTGAAAGTTAAGTCTCTCAAAATAATGACAGACTGTTTAATTTTACTAAACATTTCATTTTAATAAAAATTATTAATTTTAATAACAGTAATATTTATATTAATGAATAGTTTTATTGTGGGTTTTTTTGTTTGTCTGGTTTTTATTAACCTGGTGAAATTCAAGTGTAAACTTTTATCTTCAAAACCTCAAATTTATTAATATGTAAATACCTGGGGCCATAAAGTCCTGACATAGGAGACAGAATGAAAACATCCTGGAGTGCAGAGTTCTCCATTTTTGAGGATATGCCCATTGTACTTGTTGGTGTTGTAGAACTGCTGGTTGGGCTGGTTGGAATTACAGGCTGCAAAAAGGAAAAAATAAAAGGCACATGAAGAATAAGTTAATGTTTTCTGTGCTACAAGTGACAATGGAGTCAATATGCATCATTTTAGGAATCTTGACCTCTTTTTTTTGGATTAGCCGTCTTTTTGAATTACTGAACTTTCTTCCAGGAAGGTGTCTACTGAAATACTGTGTTACCAGAGTTCAAGACTAGTTATGAAAGAAACCGATAAAAGACCAGTGAAATTAATTTAAAAGCCATCTCATGGAACAATCTGAGGCTCAGAATCAGAATAAGATTTTTGATCAATGCAGAAAATCAATTACATGGGGAAGGAGGGCAGACACTATCAAATGCCATTGATAAAGAAATAATTACAGAACTCTGGAATACTTACACTGAGTGAAAGTATACATAACCATGAGGTTGGGTTTAGTAGAAGGTTTACTGTTAACAAGGACAGAATACCTCGGTTTCTTTTAAGAAAACAGGATTCATAGTCATGTATTGTTTCTTCTTTTTTTTAATGAATCCATAGCCATGATGATTGTACCACTGTGATACAAATATACAGGTTCTATGGTGACTACCAGTGAAATATAAAGTAACCTAAGCAACAAATGTAAGCAATAAATACTGAAATAATAGCAATAAATATTAAAAGTATATAATATGCATATCAAAGTGTGGGGGTCCTTGGGGATTTTTGCCTAATTTTTAAATGAAGTTAAACACAATTTTTTGCTCAAATGCCATAGGAAAGTTCAAGTCAGTGGCTATAAGGACTACAACCAAATATTCTGTGAAGGATACAAAGATATATACACATAGAATATTTTTCAACACAGGTACAGTCTGTTTTTATATTCAATAAATAGAAATCTTATTATTATTGTTTAGATTTTTTATATGAAAAATTCCCATTCAAATACAAAATTGTGCTAAAATAGATACAGCTTGTTTCCTACAGGTGGAAGGAAAACACAGTGACCTAAAAATTGGATGAAAACTATGAAGACCTGTTATAATCTTTTCCTACATACAAGTTTATCTATCTTCCAGAGAAAACCACTGGCTATTTTTGTGTGATTCAGAAAGTAAAAGCAATCTTAAATACCAAAAAGAATGCTTTTTCATGAGACTAACATTCTGCATAGGGGTACAAATTATACTCTGCTATGCTTATTGTTAAGCCTCTTACACTCTGATCAAATGTTTAAGGTTTCTTTCATGTTACCAATATAAATAGATAAGTGACTTGTAAAGACAGGAATAATTCATTACTTACTTCCTCATATCTCCAGAAATCAGGAACATGAAACACAAGTGAAATAATTGATGTACATATTCCTATTTATATCTCTCGGTGAGGCAAGTTCCTTCCAAGACAACATTCAGCTTTTTCTTTACTGTATTTTCCATGTTATTTGGAATTATTGCCATATTATTCCATTGTACATTCTTTAAAATTTCAGTTGATTATTTCCAAGTAGAAATAATCAGAGTGTTTTGCACTTGCCCCTCTTTCAGTTCATTGCATTTTTAGAGCTTTTTTCTAATTTTCCAAACTATAATTTCCCAATTTTTAAATACCAACACAGATTGCATTGCATTGGGTCAGAACTGCGTGCAAATTTAGTAAGTGGATCCTTCAGATTGCCAGGAAAACATGGAACTAAAACAGATGTACCATCTATCTGTTGAATATTAAAGGATACATTCTTTGTTTCATAGTGAACCATTAACAGCTATTTGCTAGGCAAGGTTATCGAGTAGTTTTCCACCCATTCAATCTCAGTTTCACCTAGTCCTTAATTCTCTATGCCATATTTATGAGGATGTCATAAGAAAAAGCATTAATATCAGGGTAAGATATACAGATTCTCTCTTATCCACCAGGCCAGGTAACTGCTCACATAAGAGCATTAGATCTGTTTAATGATTTCTTCATAACAAATCCATATTGATTTTACTCGTCGGTTATCTTCCAAGTGCTCACAAACTGTTTGTGTGTACTAAGTGACTGACTTATAATTCCCCGGCTCTTACGTTTCCACTTTCTGAAGACAAGCATTATACTTGTTTTTTGAATGTTATTGTAATTCATTCATCTCTCAATTTCACAATAAATGTTTGAAAAATAATGGTCAGTGTCGTGCTCCCCCCGCCAAAAAAAACCCCAAACCTCAAAATAAACCCCAGCTCTTCTTTCTGTCTTTTCCGTTGGCATACTGTGAGAGCTCATCTGCGGAGTTTACAGAAATATAAGTTCTTGGAGTTCACTTTCCCAGTACAAGGGCTGTAAGTTTTTAAGAAAATACAGTTTCATGACTGTTCTCAGTAAGTTGTCTCCTTCCTTCTCTCTTTCAGTTTTATTTATGATCTCTACATTCTGTGTGAAAAATACCTGTCTTAGTGCTTGCCAAGAATTTGCTCGCCATTATGTCTTTGGACAGGGCCTGTTTCTATCCCTTTATTACAGGATGCACCCAATTCAAACAAACCATATTGGGTGATTCTGCTTATAACTGACAAGAAAACATCACTCAGCTGGCCTGGGAATCTTTAACAAATAGAAGAGAGAGAAGAGAGCACCCTCTTTCTATTTCTTTATCATCAGATCATTCCAACTAATTTGATTGTTCTATGATCTGGAGCTTGGAACGAAGGTGGCAAAGATATACACCTGCACTCGGAGCTCTAGATACATCTGTGATTTCAGTGGTTTTAGGTATCTGCAAAATAGCACAGGGGTCTTATTATTAAAACACTAGTTTAAGAAGTGTGTGCAAATAGAGGCAGACATGAAAAAAAATCCCAAGAAAAACATATTTGTTTCAGAGGACTTCTGAAAAGTGACACTTTAGGTATCTGCTATTGTTATTCAAATTTTTTTAATTAAAATAGGTAACTGTAGGTAAAATAATTAAGCAATGCTGAAATATCAGAATAAAAAAAGACAGACAAATGGCAAATTCAACACTCATCGGGAATAAACAATCGTATTCCAAGCAGAAAAATTCAAACTCTTTCAGAAACAAAGTGTGTTGCTGTAATTCTGAGGGAATTTTGCAAATATGGGGGGAAATTAAATATTGTATCTATTTTAAAAGTGCTGTTCAAAACGACAAACAAGATCCCACGCATCCTGCAAAAAAGCAAGAGGACAGGATGAGGGAAGCTGGTAAAGCCTGGTGGTACAGCAACAGGAAACTTGAATATGGACATCCCTTACCTTTTCAGGGGGTATGAAGATTAAGGATGGGGTACTGAGTCTCTGCTTTCTCCCTTGAAGGAATAAACTCAATCCCCAGAATTCCCCTGATGGGTGAATTCACAGAAAACACACAGGCGTCACTCTTCTACATGGATTGCCTGCGGTAAGGGAAAATGGGGCTTTGTAACTGCGTATCACCCTATACATTCCTACAGCGTGTCATTTTTGTCAGAATAGATTAATTCATGCCAGTGATACAGCTGACTAATTGGACAAGCTTCTGTTAAGAAAAGTGTTCAACAGTACAAATACTACTCACAATAAGAAACAGAACTCTCAATATTGTGGAGCATTTCTCACATACTGGTGAGTTGGGATAGCCGTGCTGTAAGACAGCAGGTATGTTCATGGTGTTTTCAACTCTCCTTGATTTTTACTTTTGTGAAATTTGAAATATATACTTTTCTTGATGTGTAGATGGTATTTTTTGTCCTCAGAGCAAGAGGATACAATGAAACACTTATGAATATGACAGAAGTCAATAAAAGCATTAGTGGCATGAAGATGAAAAGGAAATGATGGTTTACCATCTCCTCTGAAACTAAACATTTAGAGAACAGAACACAACTTTCTTTCTTGCTGCATTTTCTTTATCTGATGTGCTACAAGACTTTTGTTGCCCAAGTTTTTTCTGAGATTGTAAAATATATGGGCAGCACATAATTTCAGAATTCATCTGATCAACTCTATCAGGGTACAATACCTGAATTATGAACTGAAAACTAAGTCGAGTCGTATACACCAAACCTGATATATTCCTTTTTTCACTCTACAAGCATTTGTTCTCATAATGCTGTAGAATTTGTCTTTGTACAAAGCAACGACTCTCCAAATTCATATGGTTTTCAAAATCTGAAATTAGCTATTTAGCTAGAATTATTCTTATATTCTCATGAAGATGCTGAACATGCATTTCTAATACACAAGAATTATTATAAATTGTCACTGTTGACATAAGCTTTACTAGTCATATCACCTGACAGATTCCTTGTAAGAACATAAATAATGAGAACTGCAAGTTAAATAATGAGAACTGCAATAATCTGGATCAAGTAGTTGTATTCCAATTTGAAAAATTCTGCAAATAAAAAAATGCAAACAATATTATACTTTATTTGAATGAATTGGATCGTGTGCTCACTTTTATAAAACACAGAGCACTATTTGCCATTGCAGATGGAAGAACCATTTTATATTGAGTGGGAAGGTAATCAGAGAGTTTTAAAATTAAAATACTCTTCTAATATCACACAATGCCAACTCGAGACAAAAGGAGAAAATGGTATCTAATGACATGTCTTACTGAAAGATAATTGTAGCACAGAACTTCAGCATATGTTAACGTTCTGCTGTTGTTAATTAAGCATCAAGGGAAACTATATGCAGCAAAGGAATAGTATGAGACCAAGAAATAAATTTTATAAGGATTCACAGATTATGTATCATTAATAATTCATAAATTAACTGTGTGGTATAATTTGAAATATAATTATTGTGGAAAAAATACCAGTAACACCTGTGAGTGCCTTAAGCAAGAATAGAAAACACAACACCTTTTATTTAAAAAATTCCCACTGCACAGCAAATGGGGTTATGAAATATTATTGCTGGCCTCTTTTTCTACATATTGTTGCTTAACTGATCATTCCATCTCCTACATTCATATAGCTGTTTACTTTTGTCTAAGTATAAGATCTTCTGCCTATGCTGAACATATCCTGCTTATTTCTGTCAACAACGTCTGACAGTGTCTGCTCTGTAAGAACCAATTTAATCCATGAGTAATAGAAAACTCCAGAAAAACAAATAAACAAACCCAGAAGCCTTCCTACAAATTCAGCAAATTAAACCGATCTACAGAGTCTAAAAAATGCCAAAGTCAAACAAAGGCGAGGACATTCTGCCGCCAAGAACAGGGAGAGGGAAGTGAGATCATTGCTTTCCAGCAGCATCAAGCTGTTATGTCAGCTGTCCAGGAAACACAAGCTTTAGTATCATCTTGAAATTTAATCATGCTTGTTCCAAGTCTTTAATGACAATAATAAATAATACTAGATCCAGGTGAGAACTGCAGAAAACAGGCAAAAGCAAAATCTGTATCCTGGAATACATCCAGGTCCTAACACCTGAGCTTGCCTCTGTGGCATGAAGACTAAAGAAGACCTAAAGATGCTCAAAATGACTCAAAGTTGGTTTTCAAAATATTACAAAATCTACTGGTAAGAAGTAATACTGGCAATGCTTTTTTGATTTTCCAAAGTGATGTATATTTTTATTTAAATCCCTCACTGCATTGTTCTCCAATTTAGAAGAACCATACCCTAGTAATGTAACACTTAAAGCACTCTTTGATCCTCATGGGCTCCCGAGTTCTGGGTCATCAGGAGAAGACACATTAGAAAAATAGAAACTATTGATAATTCCACAAAAACAGCTTGATGTACTTTCACTTATCTGGCCACCACAATAAAGGTTGTCATGTTTCATGGAAAACACCATGTGTATAGTAGGTATTGTTTTCACTGACAAAACGACCATAACTAGCGCTGCTTATGAATTATGATTCTTTAATGTACTAATATAAAGAGAGGATCTCTACAAAAAGCCTGTTGCAAATGCAATTTCCATTTTGCTGCCCCTGGAGGCTTCATAAGAAGTTCACAAGTAGATTCACGAGCATCTTGTCAGAGCAAAGAATGTTTTTCCTGTGCCCTTGTGACAGAAAATCCTGAGGAGTTCTGATTCTCCTCTGTGTGTCACAATGCCCTTTTCCTCTCCCCCAGAGGTAGCCACAGCGAAAGAAAAGACGGTACTAAATCCAGGTGTCAGCACTCCTGAGCTGCAAGGATTACACAAACTCCTTGAGTGAAGCTGCTGTATAGGATTTAGGCACTTTAAGTAATGAAAGATTCAGGAAATGTCAGGCAGGAAGGAAATTTGCCTGGGTAGGCTTGAAGGGTTTGCTTTGTTTCAGTAATTGAAAAATTATTCAGAAACACATTCATGTATTATGTGATCCAAACAAAACAACTCTGAAGCTCCCTCCTTATGAAAGTGCATAAACTTATCACACAATGTTGTATTGTATTAAAGATAAACGTGCACAGTTACTAACTTACTCAAAAACTTTCCTGTAATAATAACATTTTGAGTTAGTCTTTTTATGGTGAGTCAGTTTCTCCTCATATGTTGATGTGTAGGAAGAACCAGCTGTGGTGTTCACAGCTGATTTTTTTCATAACAGGTTTCCAAGGAAGAAGCATCCAAAAAATATTAGAGGTTCTATTAGCAATGCTACCAAAACCTCAAACTTGATGAGAGATGTGGAACAGAAGTGGATTTTTCCCGAAATTTAAAAGGTCTGACACCCCTGATTACAAACAAGTACTTTTGACAGACAGGGAGACAACACTGCCTCTGCCAGCAAAGCAAGCTACTGAACCTTAGGCAGTCTTCTTCAGTAACACTGTCTGCAAACATTCTCTCCTACTAATTCTTGTGGCTCCCAACAAAACAACCTTATTGACACATGCAGTATTGACACACATACTTATCTCAGCACCCTACTTCAAAGGAATCTGGGACTTTTTAGAGGCTCCTGTTCCTTTCACTGGAAGAAAAAAAATCTAGTTTTCTCTTGAGTAAAGGATTTAGCATGACATGAGCATTGCAGCAGCCTTCTTACCTGAAGTGCAAGAGGCTTCCACCTCACATTCTTCAGAAGGGCAGGAGCAGAAACCAGGGTATTCTGAGGACGTTTTTTCAAGGTTAAAATCACTCCATTTGGGTCTTCCCACAATGCATTTACTAGGTTCTTTAACTGCCAGCCAACCTAAGGATAAATTCCATAATTGAATTTTGAAAGCTTTCCATTTAAATGTGAAGAAAGTCTTCTATTAACCAAAGATCTACCACAGCTCTGCAAACAAGCAGTTTTAATAAACTGTGTCTGATTACTTCTGTTGGACTCAAATGATGCTGCTGAAGCTGGATTTTTTTTAGGTTCTCAGCAATGAACACTGTTTCCCTCTTAATAATCTGTGAGCTCACTGTACATTTTAGATCAAATGAGGACTAGAAGTCATGAAATAATTTCGGCCTGGATCCTGAAACAGTCCTTGAAACAGTCACTGCTGAGGAGGAAGACAAACTATGCGATAGCAGCATATGGAACATATATGCACCAGCTTTAAGATCCTAACTGAAGAGAAACGATCATTTACTTGATATATCTATAGACCCCTGGATAGAGCTGAGTAATTTGAGTTCCTGTAAGTTGTAAACACAGCCATAAAGAAAGAACATCACTAGTACTGCAAGCATTTTGTATGTGCTGCTAACAAAAACCTACTTAGAGACATTTCTTAATATGTTGAATATTTAAATAAGAATTTACCATGAATTGTTTTTACATGAAAACAGAAAATGTATTTTTATGGGATTTTTTAAAATAAATGTTTACAATATGTTATCCTGAATGGTTGAAGAGGTTTTAAAACCGAATAATAATATAAATGACAGTATATAAAGATGTTAATGATAAAAGTAGTTTCTTACATATTTAAGTGCTGATGATCTGTACTTACCCATGCACAAGAGAAACAGAAAACAACAACAAAAAAAAAAGGGTATCAAAACAGTCAGAGATGTAAATTCAGAACTGAAAGTGAAATTCAGAAAAATTCCCATTTTTCCAAACCTCAACCAATCTGCCATGTTACAGCACTGAAATTACTGCAATTGTGCTAGTTTAAGTAAGAGAATAAAATTGGCTCCATTCAGAAGTCCTTTTGCCCTTCCTATATGCAACTGATGTATTAGCTTGTTCACTATGAATAAAATGAGAAATTCCTACTGCTTAGCACTCCACAGGGAATTACCATTAAAGTTGGTTTACCCAATTTCCTGAGTAACTTTATTACTGAAGAAGCTTCTTTAATATTACAGTCTTAAAAAGAAAAAGCATCCTATGTAACACCCAAATTAGTACTGACAGAAATACATTGCAATGCTTGTAGGATTTGCTGACATTCACTTCTAAAGCTTGTATTTTTGGTCAATATACTTGTGACATGATCTAGATGACCAGAATTACACCATAAAGTTTGAAATCTGTCTCTCTTTCACTGGCACCAGAAAAATGGCATGATGACTAAAGCAGACTCTTAGTTACTCACACCTAACCTTAGCTCTGGGTGCCCGGAGCTAAACTACTGTCCTCATTTACTCTCATCTTGTAATTTTCAAGAAGTACACCAAGGATCTTGCTGAAGCAACACAAATTACGAGAACAAGCCTACCAAGAACAGAATTACTGGAGAGAGTAACCACTTGCAAGTGACAATTAGGTTACTGGTTCACATTCAGCTCCGGGAAACAGTAAGGCATATGTGTTTAAAGGGAGATTTTGGAAGATATTCCTAGCTTTACTTATTTGCATCTTCTCCTGTTTACACATGATTTCCAGATTTGCCAGGAAGGAAAATGAATAGGTACAGGACAGACTCTTCACTTACCCTTTTATAAATATTGCATCCTTTATCAAACATTACTTGAGCCAGGTGTTAATTTGAAGACTAATGTTCTCTACAGGCAGTTCTGCTAAACAGAGCAGTATGCACAGGATGTTTTTCTCAAAAGCCAATTTCTTTCACAGAAAAGCTGAGCCCCCATCACCTCTAAAAGTGCCTGTATTAAACTCTTCCCTCCATTTTCTGTTCCAAACATGACAGATTTTTACACTACTAATAAACAACCACACTAAAGACCTGTCATAAAAGTTATAAGTACCACAAGTCTTAAGCCCTAGTGTCAAGCAGACCTGTAACAAATAAGAATTAGAATGCTGGGTTCACACAGCACTTCTCCAAACACAACCTTAGTTGAGGCCAAATTGCAGCAGCCTGAGAGTGAACATTTAAGAATGAAAAGCTTTGGGAATACAAGAGCAGTAACTGTACTGCTGTTGTATTGCTCTTATATTATGCAAGCTTTAAATGCTGTTGTATTTGCTAGGTTTTTTAACTGTGTTTGACCTGTGTGTGAGACTTCACTATAACATTTTAACCAGACTTGCGCTTCTGACCTAAGTGTGTATTCACACTGCTATTAAAAACCCAGGGAAGATAAAAAGAAAAAAAGAGATATTTAGGTGCTCAGAATCACAGTAGTCTGCATGTATCGCCGTGCTGTATCAGATACAGCTTATAATTACTTTATCGTAGAGGAAGATAGTATCTAATTACACGCAAAGGTGGAGGTAAAATAATAAAGGCAACCTTGAGATTTTAATTTGAATCCTCTTAAAAGGGCTGAAGAGAAGCTAAGATATAAACTCTAAGGTTCTAGCCTTTCTCCACAGTAGGCCAAAGCCAGGTTCACAAGTGGGAACATTTGGCTTGGAAAGAACTGCAATACATGTAATTCTACAAAGGGTTTTATTAGCTTTTTGAAGTCCTATTCTATTTTTAATGTTTCTGTTCTATTGAAAACTTTCTAAAAATGCACTGGCCACAGGAAACCAGAAAATGGTTGTAATTACAAGCAGGCCACAGCCAAACAACTTGTCAACTTGCATTCCAAACAGACACTTCTAGTTTGTGCTTTGTTTATAAAGTGACATATATATATATATATGTATTTTACTCAATTATAGAATTAAAAATGAACTATTTTTGATTTTTGTAAGATTGATGTAATTTTTAGAATGCGGAAATCTTCAGAGTTCCATGAGCTTCTTTTAGAAAAGAATGATAAATAATTAAGTTAATGATAAATTATTCCAATAAGAACCATAATGACAAAACCATTAAACACCAAGATCTATTAGAGAACAGTCTGCAGTCATTACTACTAGGTGATGATAAAATGCTCTTAGGAATTTCGACATGTTATTATAAATTGTATTACTAAATATATCTTTGAAAAAATAGAAGTCATTACAGTGGATTAAAAATCCTGGTTTAAAACCAGTCTTTGAGACAGATTTTGACATTTATTCTAAAGAATCAGTCTCTAATAGCAATTTCGAGCTTCTAGCTACTCTAAGATATATTCATCAAAAGGGTATTTTGCTCCTTCAAGATTTTTAGCACACACATTCAGTTAATCAGATTCTATAACATGGGTTAAGATATTTCACTCAGTTATAAAAGCTAACGTTAAAATCAGACTAATGAAAGAAAAAGACTAATGTGATACTTTTTGTATTTTCCTGAATAAATTAAATCAGAGCAATTAGGATACCCATTACATTCAAATCAACAAATTCAGAAGGAGATTATTATGTCCTCTTTGCACAGCACAGTAAAGCTGCAGTCAGGCTGCACTGTTCTCTCCTAAACACATTTGCGTATTGAAATACATTGCACTAGTTTTGATCTTTTTATAATCTACCAGACCTGGAATGTGGAAAGCCACATGCCTGCTGCAGTCTTATTTCATAACTCAAAGAACATACAAAATACAGTCAGGTGCCAGCAATGAGAATTGTTACTACAGTGATACACACAGAGTTTGTAAAATGATTAGAATCACAGAAACGAAGATATCTACTAGCTTAAAATGACTGACTTTTCAACTTTTTTTGTTTTGTTAATTTAGATGCTGAAAATGGAAGAAACCTTGAAGAATGTAACACAATTCACTGGAAATGGTGAGAGTCGGGCAGAAGTTTAAGAGTTTAGTGGTTTATACTTTGAATTGCTCTTATCAATATTTTTTGTGGGTTTGTGCATCCTCAGTATGGAAGGAAGGACTTCAGGGAGTGTGTACGACTGTCTATGTTAAAGGATTTGTTAGTTTTCTCATAGAAAGCACAAGCCAGATAATTAGTGGAAACTGCAAAATATAGTAACTTAAAAAATAATAGTTCCAAAAATATTATTCCCTACAACGCTAAATTTCTTCGCCTTAAAAGTCTAATGATTTAAATGTCCAAAATGCTGTAGTAAATTTGTATATCGAAACCTGATAATTCTGTAGCTGGGACTGCATACTTAATATGCTCAGAAAAATATAACTAACTTTCATTAACTGACAGTGAACTATTTTTTTTCCTAGTTCTCCAATATCTTCTTTAGCGACTCCATATAGTGACTTTGTTCCTTTTCATCTAGATATGGATGAATGGGATTTAGAATGCACACTATCAGCAATAGGGACTTTCATAAAACCAAACGTTGTTCATGCTGAACGAGCGCCTTTTCTCCTCTTTCAAAATAAAGGCTACCTGGCCAGTGGTGACTCAGTGATGATGGGTATGAAAAACAAATACAAGAAATTCTTAATGCTACAGACACACAAAAAAAGACTGAAGAAAACACAAACTGGTGAGTGTGTGGGTGACTGCACAGGCTTTAAGCAAATGATATCTTCGTCTATTAAAAGGAACTGAAAAACCAGCTGGACTGTTGAACATGATGGTGCTTATCAAAGGACTCCAGTAGTCAAAACCACCACAACAGTTAACCACCTCTACACCAATTTCCTCCAAACACATTATACACATTTGTTATGGTACAAATTCAGAAGACACAGCTCAGACAATGGAATTAGGAGTGCAGAGTGGATAGAATACCTATATTCCTTTCTCTGAAAATTCTGGGAATAAAGCAGAAATGTGGTTCCACAGTTCCTTCACTGCCTTATCAAACCCTAAGCATTTATCAGGACTCTCAAGAATGAAAAAGCCATAAGAAATGCAAAAACACAGACTGCTCCTCACAGAAGGAAGGTATGTTACACCTTGTCTGTGAGACTTGCACATATTCTACTCACTGTATCATACACCAGCTTTGATGTTACCAACAATGCAGAGAAACAGAGCACTAACTAAACAGGAATTTAAGACCTCCCTTGTTCGGAATTTGATCTGGAAATCAATTGTACAGAATTATTTATAAATATTTACAACATACTATATTGCACACCACCTGAAAACAAGTAATTCTGCTTTGACTGCAGTAACCCTTACATGAACCAGGACAGATGTTTCCCCTCAAGGCTCTTCAAATACATAAGCAAAGCCATCTGGATACTTACTTGAACCCCAAGAGTATGACCTCTCTTCATATTTGCATTAAATAAAAAGAAAGAAAAGGCTTGTGTAAACTTAACTTTTTGTTAAGGAAATGGACTATCCTTTCTTATTTTAAGTCTGTAATTCACTTTTGCCTCATTATGGAATTGCTGTGATTAACATGGAAATCAGAAATTATTACTAGACAGAAATGTGCAAGAAGATCATAAGGCTCCTTTCTGTCTCTGAGTGGGAGGCTCATTACTAACACCTGTAGTTGATTCACTCCTTAATATCCTCGCTGTTGCAAACAGTGTTTGATGATGGAAACCCAAATGTTCCCAATTATTTTGCATAGTATTTTTCATTAACTAATGGAGAAATACTGCAAGATTACAAGAAGATGCAGTATCTGCTGCTGGGAGTTATGCATTACTAAGCCTTTTAAAAGGCAGAAACCTGAGAATAAGTAACATGTGACAATCTGTTTGGAAACAGAACGACATCTTTTGGGGAAAGAAGTTGTAATTCTCATGACATGTTTTGTCATTCTTTTTCCTACTTGCATTTCACAACACACAGTGTGCTGAAACACAGATGGTGTGACCTGGCACTACATTTAGAGATTTACCTCCATCTAAAATGAGCTCTCAGTAAGACTCAAATTTACAGTTCAGCAAACATATACCTAGGCTATTAATTCAATAGATACCTTAATGCAAATAAATTACTGCTGAAATTATTTCACTGTGCCAGGACTCCTGACACACTTGAAGTATGTAATTTGACAATGAATAGTATAAAAGGGTATTAGTCTGCTGATCATGTATTTAGAATCATGGAACAGTTTGGGTTAGAGGGACCTTTAAAGGTCATCTGGTCCAACTCCTGTGCAATGTGCAGAAACATCTTGAAGTGGATCAGGTTGCTCAGAGCCCCATCCAGCCTGGCTCTGAATGTTTCCATGGATGGGGCATTCACCACCTCTCTGTGCCAGTGCCTCACCACCCTCATCACAAAAAATTTCTTGACAATCTGTTTGGAAACAGAACGACATCTTTTGGGGAAAGAAGTTGTAATTCTCATGACATGTTTTGTCATTCTTTTTCCTACTTGCATTTCACAACACACAGTGTGCTGAAACACAGATGGTGTGACCTGGCACTACATTTAGAGATTTACCTCCATCTAAAATGAGCTCTCAGTAAGACTCAAATTTACAGTTCAGCAAACATATACCTAGGCTATTAATTCAATAGATACCTTAATGCAAATAAATTACTGCTGAAATTATTTCTCTGTGCCAGGACTCCTGACACACTTGAAGTATGTAATTTGACAATGAATAGTATAAAAGGGTATTAGTCTGCTGATCATGTATTTAGAATCATGGAACAGTTTGGGTTAGAGGGACCTTTAAAGGTCATCTGGTCCAACTCCTGTGCAATGTGCAGAAACATCTTGAAGTGGATCAGGTTGCTCAGAGCCCCATCCAGCCTGGCTCTGAATGTTTCCATGGATGGGGCATTCACCACCTCTCTGTGCCAGTGCCTCACCACCCTCATCACAAAAAATTTCTTCCTCATATCCAGTATGAATCTCCTGTGTTTAAAACCATTACCCCCCGTCATATCACAACAGGCACTTCTATGAAGTCTGTCCCCATCTTTCTTATAAGCTCCCTTTAAGTATTGAAACCATAGCATACATCATTCCAAAGAATAACTTTGTCAAGTACGAAATTGCAACTCCCTTATTTAAAAAAACCCAGCTATTTTAAGATAACATAAAAAACTTCTTTCATAGTAAAGCAAAGGTGTTAGAACCGAAAGAGCCCTTCTAGGCTACTACATCCATACTACTCTTCTGCATAGCTGCAGGCAACTACAATGTAATCATTTCCATCAGTTCTTCTATCACCATCCTAGGCAGGCCTATTTATGGGTATTTGTATGAACGTTTGTTTTGGCACAATGTTGGTTTATACCTTAAAGAGTGAGTTCTTTTTCTGGTCTTTATAGCCTCTGTCTGTAAAGAAAGAGGAGTTCTGTCTCAAACTTAGCTGGCTTGGTTACCCAAACTGAAATCCTTGAAAAGATTTCTCTTCATATGAGACAGGTGATACATTTTCTTTTTCACTCATTACATTTTTTTTAATGTTCATGTGTAACTTCACACTTGTAATGACTGTAAATGACCTGAACATCACACAGTATTTCAGACAAGATATTACCAGTGTCAAGACAACGGCATTAAAACTGGTTCTCCTGGAAACCTGTTCCTGATTAATTCCAAGTTCATCTTTACCATTTTCAGTCACATCACCTCTACGGCGCTCAGTTGATTTGGGATTAATTACTACATTCTGACTTCTGGAGTCGTGCCAGTTGCTCCTGAGTAACATCAAGCTTTCAACAGGCATTACTAAAACCACTATTTCTGCTCTCTGTCCTATTAAATGACCTTCAAATTCTAATCCTAAAAAAAAAAAAAAGAAAGAAAGAAAAAAGGAAGAAAAATTCAAGTCAGTTTTCCCTAGCATATCAAGCACTTTTCTATAAGGAAGTAGATCTGATATTTTACAGATGGTCAGGCAGCTAGATCAATATTTGTTTGGATCTGCAATATTTCTTATGTCTGAAAAATTATCAAAGGTGGAACATTAGCATAGCTTAATTTTTTATAAATTGATGCTGCATTTCACTTAATACGCATCTTCCTTCATGTCTGTAGTTATCCTTTCCTCTCTAAGCTACCTACAAAATCTTGTGAAGTATTGACTAGCAAGTTTTGCCTTATTAAATTTCCCCAGCACACAATATAATCCTAAAGCAGACAATTCATTAAAAAAATCTGTGCTTAGATTTTTCAATGAATTGCAATTGAAAGTTTCAGTACCTTCAATAAACTGGGATGTAGATGATTTTGCACTAAGTTATCCAACTTTGCTTCGATCGTGAGTATACATATGCCTATATATTTTATGACTGATTTTCTTCTCTTTGTTCTATGTTTGATACTATCCTTGTTATGGAAAATTGAAACAAGTGTTTCTTGGCTGGTGATTATCTTAGCTTTAATTTTACCCTGTTTTCACTGCATTATAGTCCCACATCTCTGCCTAAAGAATCATGTCCCATGTATAAAACAATCTTAAAAAAATTATGAAATGCACTATTGCAACTAATCCACAGAAAATACAGTATCCACAGAACCTAAAGTGTAAATGTTAATTTTGCAAACAAAGAAATGTGCAGTGGCATCTTCAGCACTCTGTATAATTTTATGAGAGAGAAAGTAAAAACCTACAACAGGCAGAACTATTGCCTGTTGTTACTGTAGGGAGAATATCAAGAGTTAGTGTGGTAGTTATTTGGAATGTATAGCTTATTTTTAAAGTTTCTTATGCTGTTTTATTAAAATCTAATAAGTAAGAAGAACAAGCAGAAAAGCAAATAAGGAATTGGATCACGATTAAATGATCTTAACAGCCAGTGGTGAATTGCCTGATTTAATTAATTTCTTGCTTAAAGTACTATTATTTTTTTCTTTGATCTTTATAATTGTATTACAGAGTGTTCCTTGGTTAGACCAAATTCCACATTGCAAGTCTTTTATTTCTAGCTCTTGCAATTGTTGCATTATATAATTTGTAAGCTGCTTCCTTTGATGCATTCTCAACTCATTTCCTCGTTTCTTTTTCCTAACTCTCAATTACATTGAAAAGTTATTTGAAAAGTAAAGTAAAACAAGTTGTCTTGGTTTGTTATTATTTTTAATATATTTGTTCATATAAATGGTTTCAGAAAAGAAGTGTATGAATATAGCTACCTCCTGGCTATCTGATATTTCTTACTTAACACAGATAATGGTTTATATATATTAATTATATCAGTTGGAGGTAATAAGAATAATTTGGAAAACATACAGCTGAAATATTCTAGTCACATAAACCCCAAAATGCTTAACTCCACACATCCAGCAATTCAATGGGACTGACGCTGTCAGCACACTTAATCCTCTGCTATAGCCGTAGAGCCGCAGAGAAGTGCCTCCAGGATTAGAAATGCTGTTAGCTGTGCTGACTCCACTCAAATGAGGGGACAGTACAACTATTTCCAAGTCTACATCTTCTTAAACCTGTTTAAAAGCTTACTCCTCTCACAGTTTTAAAACAGGTCATGATTCTTCTGTTAAAATGGGCTTCCTGATGGAGAGAGTCAAACCAAAATTGAAATTACAGGTTTTAGTTTTAAAGGAATAAAATCAAATAAAAGTGTTCTCAGTTTCATTTTTGTCCATGTATGAATGAAAAATGAACATAAACCTTTAAGGAAGAATAAACAGCTAGTTGGTAATGGCTACTTTGATGTAGTCTCATTAGTACTATTTTAGCACAGGAGTATCACCCTGTCCATGAATGAATGCTTTCACTGGAGAGCTCTGTGCTAAATATGCAAAGTATTACAGTTGGGAATTTAAAGAGGTTGTTGAGGAAGGTCACGCATTAGGATGGCAAACTAGAAGCGCTCAAATTATCTAGCTTACCAAAAAGGTATGAAGAGGTAATTTGATTGCATCCTGAAAATACCTAAATGAGAAACCCACTCTCCAATCTCATGGATAAAAATACACACTGGAAGCTTGTGCCAGAGAAATGTAAACTACAATTAAAATGACTTTTTTTTTTTTTTTTTATCCCAGCAATGAGAATAATTAACTACAGTGACAGTTTATCACAGGTTGTGGGAACATCAATAAAAGTTTTAGAACTCAATGATCTTCTTAAAAGAGCAAATATGAATTAATCTAGAAAATATTTTGGGCTGGTTCAGTCAAAATCAGATTAAATGGTGTCAGTAGTCAGTTATAGGATTGGAATCTATTAAGAGAGGTGCATACTTTCTTTTATCAGTAAAGTGTTTTCACCAGTAGCAATATAAAATGACTATATCTAATCACCTTCAGAACAGATTCTTTCAAAACACATTGTGTTGAACGGGATTTAAATTTGATGGACTACCAAATAGCTACAGAAACTTCAATCTTAAGAATGTGTGTCTGATAGGACAGCAAAGATAAAATCTGTTGGATTCAGAGTCTCTGAAGCTTACAAGTGTCTGCAGAAAGTGTATTTCTGCATCTTTCTATTGTACAACTTAACCTGTGTATACATTTGACAAAAGCATGGAGCCTCCCTTACCAATAAATAGGTAAAAGCAGGAATAAGAAATAACACTAACAAACACCTATATTTTTGTCACCTAGGCTTTTAATGCTTAAGTAGAGTCTCTGTGGAAAATTATACGAGACTGGAGACGATGGATTTCACCAGATATATATATATATTGTAGATCATATTTTAATGATCTTGAAATTTTTGTTATTTGGGATAGTAAACATAGAAATTTGTCCTTTTGCAGAGCAATGCTAAAAGCTTCATGAGATAAGTTCAACAGAATTATACAGCAGAGAAATAAAGAAACACTTCACTTCTTTCAGCTCCTGAACAAGGTGAAGGGAAAATGAAAGCCATGGGTTACACCTCATTTTATAAGCTGGTTTTGCTAGTATTAAAATATTGATTACATGGAAACTTAATGAGCTGTTGCCTTTGAACTATTCCAGTGCACTAATGGACATAATGGTAATTATAAGCATGATATTGATCATCACAACACGCAAAGGCTATTATTGTCTGACTTTCCAAAGTCACAGTGAAGACAAGAGTGAAACTTTCCCAGTCATTTCAAAGGAAGAATAAATTTCTGAAAGAAACAGCTTGCCATTTATCTCTTTTCTGAGCTTGTTATAAACTTCAGAATGAATAATTAACAGTAGGGGTTTTTTTTAGAAACAGGTATTTTATGCCATTTGGCTCTGCTGTTGGTACTGTGCCCTTCACTGGAAAGGGATTACAAATATCATGCACCTTGGGCCTGTTGTAACAACACACATGGAAAGAGTTCATATCCAGAAAGCCAATTCTTGAGTAGCTGAATGAGGGGATTTCACTTCTGGGAGTAAAGATTAAATCAGATCTGTCACTTGAAGAGTATGTTTGATGGAGAAAGCCAGTCTAATGCATATTTCAACTTGTAACTATGACAACTCGTAGAACCTCTCTAATATAGATAAAAGCTGCACATTGCATTAACATTTAAAGTGTAAATGAATAAGTTATACTTCTTTTCAAGAGAAAATATTTGCTCTCTAATCATAAGATTTTAATAGTTAGACTTTCATATTTCCACCTCCCACAAATGACAGACAGAAGGAGATTTCTTAATTTTGCTGCTGCTGTTTGGAGATGGGGTTCAGCAAGACAAAGTTAAATGTCTACATTGTAAGCATTTTAGGAAGTTATCATTGTCACAATGCTACTCATGCCTAATAAGTAATAAATACAAGAGTTCCTTTCACCTGTAGTCCCATCTACACTGCCTCCATTATTCTGCTACATACAATTGTATTTTTTTAGCAGGGACAATCCCTATGACATAAGATAATCCTGGGACAAAATGTTACTTCATTCTCTTCAGTAATCATCAGCATTGGAACTAACATCACTTAAAGGCAGTAGTTTATGTCATCACAGAATAGGAAGAAAAATATCAAGCAACCTGGGATGAGGCTCTGATAGGCTTTTAAACCTCAATTATAAATTATTTAATCTAAAAAATAAATAATCAAGTCTTCAGTGAAGTCACATGTTTTTAAGTCAGAATACAATTCTATGGATGCTGCAGGAACATATTCCTGCATTTCCACATAAAATGAAATGTAGGTTTGTGTGCATACAGTACACAATACAGCATACAGCTGTGAAAGAAATGCAATGGTAGGTACATTTATATGTAAGCAAATCATGTACAGCAATACCTGAGGCTCAGCATATACTTCTGTGTACACACTTATTTGATTTTAAAAGATTAATAGTTTTTGCTAACTATTCATCTGCCTAAAAATAAATCAGCAAGCAAGAATGCACAAAAGCAAAATCTTAACAGATTTCTTTCAACACTTCAATTGTCTTCATGGTTTTTTTCCCCAATAGATTCAGAATATATGGCTGTTACAGCATTTCTGCATTTTTAATCCAAATTCTGTATTAAAGAGAATGTAAAATTCTGTTTGAGAGAAGTTAAACTAGATAGCACATCTGTAATAAGAAGCCTAAGAGATTCAATGAAATATTCTGGGATGTCCTTGTATAAAGAGTATGATCGTGAAAAAGAGCTGTGCAAAATCAGAATTTGGCTTAATCCTGCTGGGCTGGTTACTGACTCAACTTGTGTCTTTTCTTATTAAGCATAAGTAGTGGTTATGATATTTTAAGAGACACAATAATCTAGTTTGGCAAAGTTACCTTCTAACAAGAATTATTACCTTTTTAGCAGTGGCAATGGGCTAAGGCTGCAGAACAATTTCCAAAACACTTACCACGGTTTGATGGTTGACCTGGATCACCTCATCGCCAGCATGGATTTTCTTACACTGGTCAGCAGGAGACTAAGGACAAGAGACAATAATTAACTTTACATGGGTGACATGGAGGAGGAAGGGAAGAGCAGGAATTAAAACAAAGAATATTGATGGAGGTAAGAAAGCTGTGCCCAAACAAGCATTATTGCTATCAAATTGTAATAATTAGCCATATTTATAAGGAACTATGCTTTTTATGCTTTTGTGGGTGGTGAACAGCCTTTTTTGACTGGTTTAAGTATTCTGGCTTCTTTACCTCTCTGTGGGGAGTACAAGTATCTTTAAGACAAACCTGTAAGGCATGCAGAAGATCA
>NW_009927083.1:0-4968 GCF_000696875.1 Nestor notabilis | reverse complement strand
AGCAGGAAATCAGCATACTCAAGAGTAGAGACATGAGAATTCAAGGCAACTTACTTGCATTGGGCACTAGCTTACAGGGGTGTGCTACTGACAGAACTTGAAATTCAAGGGAAAATAACAAGAAATAATTGAAGAGCTGAGACATCACCTTGAGAAATAAATCACCGTAGAAGTTAGCTATTAAGGAGGTAGACAAGCCAGGAGACTTAGGCAAGATTGAACACTTACTCTACCTGTTAGATAAGGAGTCAGAGAGAGGAGAGGACAGAATGTCCCACCTCAAACAAGGCAGAAACATTTAAAGCAAAATACTCTTGGACTGACAGTTACAGTTCCCTGTCTAAGTAAGCAGACTCCTAAGAAAAGCAGGAAAAGAGCCACTTGCAGCAACAGAAAGTGGTGTGGCTTTAATACTGCTGAAGAATTTCCTCCCAGAAAAGAAGTTGCATTACCAAAACTTAGTTCAGTTCCTGGATCTCTTTCAGAGCCAGACTATATATAAATTGCCCACAGCACAAAAGCTAGCTGTCAAATGCAGAGGAAGAAAAGATTTATCTGAACTCAAGGTGATTTGTAGAAGCTTATACTCATGAGCTCACTGCATACCAATCAAAACTTCCAGGAAACAGGCAAGAGCTCTCCAGCTGGACGATCTTCACCACCCAAAAATCCCACCCATCATTTCCATTCCTTTTGTGGATGGAAATTGAAAATGTAAGATAAACAAATAAAAGGAACAAGACAAGAGGAAACAATATAAAAAACCCCTAAATCGCCACTAGGAAAAAAATGACTGCAATTACTTCTGAATAAATTGTCAAATAGACTCATCTATGAGGATATCAAATCACTCTCATCGTCAGCACCTGCTGACTAATCAATAGATTCTGCAGCCTACACAGCTGCTGGAGAGTGGTAGGAAACATCATTAATTATTCAATCAGTAAGAAAAAACAAGCCAACAGGGCAAATAGCCAATATTTGACACAGTGATTCCAAGCCCAGCTTTTACCTTCAGCCTGCTCCTTGCTTATCATTCCTAACCATGCTCTGCCCAGCCTCCCCAACACAAGCCATGTTCCAACCCCTCACCTGCTTGATCTTTGCTTGGTCTTTCATGAGGGCTCCATCTATCTCCTGTAGTGGGGAGTCCAGCCCTTGAGCTAAACTACATGGTCATGACAGCCAGATCTCAGCTCCCACCATCTGAGTCCTTCTGCACTAAATTAAACAGTATTTTACCTATGTACTTTATAGGATGGTGTGAAGAACTACCTGGCTCCAGTGTCACTTTCTCCTTTCAGTGGAAACTTGCAGAATTTTGGCAGACTGCTCTTTTGCAAAGGACTAGACATGTAACAGAAAGATATTTCTGGAATTCAGTGTGAATACAAACTTGATTGCTTTAAACAGTGAATGAAAGGTAAGCGGGAAACTGAAGTAAACCCCACCATTTAGAATGTTTAACTTCAGCTGATGTTTGCTGGAAAAGCAGAGGCCTGGGTCTTTGTCTTTTTAGCTCCTTTCCTGACTTTGATGAGGCTAAGCTAGTTATCACCTATTAAAATTAAACACTGGCTCTGAGGTCAATTATCCCGTCAAAAGGAATGAAAAATCAATTTGCTGAAATGCCAGAAATTAAATGTCTTTGAAGCTGGTTTATCTCATGTGTGATTACACTTTTAGCAAAAACAAAAAAGCAACTTCTTACGGAGGTGTCTTATCAAAAAGTTTTGACATCTAAAGCTTAGTCAAGATAAAAATAGAAATTATAGTGACTGGCAATATAGTCATTCCTCCTGTGAATTTCAATTATAAGCATATAAATATTTTTCCTACAAGTACATTATATTTATTAAATGAATTAGAATTACAGTAAAAAAGTGGATTAATTATAGCATGAGTAATCCAATCTATGAACATAATCTTTTTGCAACATAATCAAGATGGATCATTCATAAGTTTCAGGACCCAAGGTACACATATAGCTATTTTAAGAGTTGTAACTGCTCCCAATGACATTAATGTAAACAAGCAAATGAATTTTAAGTTTAAATTTACATTAGACCTGTCTTCGCAAATTGTGACACACAAATCATCAACCTTTCCATGGGTTTGCACTGTCTAAAAGCTGAGTGACCAAAACTGTGGGCTGCAATACTACCCAATATATATAAATCAAGTAGAACAAAATATCACGTTTGAAGCTTATCCATATGGACCAGCATACCAGAGCAAGTTTTTACAGCTCTGGCTGGCTGCATGGTGCTGATTTTAAGTTCCCTGGATGTCAGCATTACGTAATATCAGTATTCACTTTATAAATCTAAACCTGTAGTTTATCCAGCTACGTGCTGGATAACACATCCAAGACTGAATGAAAATAGTGTGACTAAAGCACTATATCAAAACCAGAAGGAATGGGTCCTATGATGAAGTCTGTGATAGTAATTAGACTGCAGCAGTTGAAGTCAATTTAATTATTTTTTTTTTTCATTTATAACTATGAATCGTAAGTTAAGTAACAAGAAGGATATTTAGAAGCTACTTTGTTATTCTTGTCACACTGTTTAGTTTTCCTATGATCAGTCATACCGATTCACGTGCAGCAGCGTTTCTGCGTGCTTTTGGCTAACGCTTCTGGGACTACAATGAAAATAATGACTACATTTTCCTAGGTGTCTTCTTTGTTTCTACTACAGATGATGGAAATAGGAAAATACAATGTTGCTTAAGTCATCCTAATACAATTCTTTCTTACACTGAATAATGAATGGTTATTTTAATAAAAGAACTTTTTCATACATCCTCACACAACAGGGTTGTCAACTAGCATTCTTCTTAGCCTTGTCAAATCATCCATCCCATTCCACTCATGTACCAAAACCTGTTTGCTTCTTTCCACAATTTCTGCCTTCTTAGTGATAGTTCTGTTAGGAATATTGCTAGCTTTGAAAACTCTCTGGTCCATCAAAGATGATTCTATAACCTGCCTGATATCAAATACAGTATCCTTCATTATCTTTCTCCATTACCCAGGTTTTTGATCCACCCATACTGCTGATATTGTAACTGTTTTAAAATTTCTTATTTTACAATCTGTTTTACTAAATTGCTTATGCATACAGAAGCTACTGATTTTCTGTGAGGCAATCCCAGGAAAGGCATCATCTCCAAAAGTCTAATTTTTCTAACATTCTTTCTAAACTAACTTGGCAATTAAAATGAAAAATCACACAATAAAATTACTGTTCATTCTGGGAAAAAAACCCCCCACAGAACTCTTAGCAAATATGTATTCATTATTGTATGACAACATTTACTCACTGCATAAAGTAAACTGTTCATATCGAAGGCTGCTCAGAGGAAAGCTACACTTATCAGCAACTTTGATATGCAAGTATTATTTTAGACTAGTGATGATGCTCTTACATTAGAAAAACTTACTCAATATACAGGAAAACACTTTTGTGCCAGAGTGAGTATCACCACGAACACTATTAGAAAGGAGTCTCTGAAAAGCCATTTAGAATAGAAGTTCAAGATTTTCATTTTATTATATTGTTAGTTATTAGTCACTTCATCATGGATATTTTTCTATGTCTATTTTCAAGGGTTCCAAGTTTTTAAAAAGGCAATATATGTGCAGCAAAGATAAAAAGTATTAATAAAAGTGGCTTGATTTAAAGCAAGATTTCATATAACAAAATTCACTGCAGATATACAGAAAATACTTGTATGTATGATAGCAGTCTTTAAGCTTACATTTTCAGTTGTTCCTGTGATTACATGTAGTCCATCATATGTTGATTTGATATACATTCCCTGAAAAAAAGAGCAAGAAAGGTAATTAATATTTGCAGGAAACAAACAAACGATGTTTGCAGGAGAATTAAAGTAGTATGTTTATTCCGGTTTAAGGACCGTAACATTTGAACAGACTGGAAGGAACCATGGTCAATTAACATTTGCAAATTTAAGTTTAACAAATATGTATCAAGACCCATCATAAACAGCACAGTTTTCTTAACACTTTTTCAATCCCAAACAAAGGTTTTTTTTCTAAACAGCACAGTTTTCTTAACACTTTTTCAACCCCAAACAAAGGTTTTTTTGACAGAACTCAACACTGAGCATCAGTATAAAAGCATGTGCCTATGCGGCATTTGAAATATTTAGTATGACCTCTTTTTATTACAAGTGACATAAAAGTGGTATCAAAACCTGAAAACACAAACAGGAATAACCTTTAAACTTAAATGCCCCATCTTCAGAGAGTTACTGATTCAATAAAAATGAAACCACAGCCTAATTCAGAAAAGACATGAGCCAGGGCTCATATTGCCAATTTATGGAGAAAAATGAACTTGGTGAACTAACAGGAGCTTTGCAATTAGTCCAGCAAGAATTCTGCTTCAAGAAGGCAATGGACAGCATAAAGAGAGACAACTGAAGTAGGCATCTATCTGGCTATACACACACACACACAGAGAACCTTAAATGTCAGTGAGACTCAATTCCTTGTATGCTTGCCTCTCAAGAATAAGGTCACAGCTTCACATCTCTCCATAGTACTGTTATCCATCAAATTTTGAAATCTAATTAATCTAATTGGTACATTGTACTGTTGATTTATTATTCTTTCAATAGTTCTCCATTACTTTGTGCTGTCAAACTGAAAGTTTAGAACCCCCAGCAATAAGAAAGAACATTTTGTTCAAACTAACCAATTTCAAGATTCCCAAACACTAATGAAGATCTTCAGGGTAGTTGTTTACACAAACACCCCCTACCCCAACAACCCCCCCCCTCCAGAAAAGGTAAAAATACTACAACAGTAAGATCATGCTGCTCTTTACAACTACCTAAACTGGAAAGGTAAATAGAAGATGCAGCTTCTTTAGAGAGTGCAGTGGGAGGATGAGAAGCAAGGGACAAGTTGGAACTCAATTAAAAAAGAATAAATAT
>NW_009927082.1:0-1059 GCF_000696875.1 Nestor notabilis | reverse complement strand
TCAAAGAAGGAAAAAAAAAAGATTAAAACCTAAAACCCAACCGCGGAAAAGATTTGGGTTTATTTTCCCCTATCGCCTGTCTCTTATCTGGGGCAGAAGCCCCCCAGCACCCCTCATTGCACCTCGGACCCCCAGAACCCTCCCCCTGCTCCCCCTCTCGCTGCAGGGCCGGATTCCTCTCTACTCACCATTTGCTTTTCATTGGGAAAAGTGAGTGGAGCCATTTTGTGGCCTACGCATCGCGGCTATATTTGTAGTAAGTGTTGGGTGGCTTCAGCTGGGTAGGCTCTAATTCCACATCACGTCCAGTTTCCTATTTAGTATGGAGAGCGGAACACTACTGCAATGTGGCCGAGAGAGATAAAACCCCAGCAGTGGCCCGCCTGCCCTGATAAGCTTCTAAACCCATTATTTATGAAATGATTCATTATTATTTGGCAATTTTATCGAAGGAAAGCGGAAAATTATTGCAGGGATATGCATAGGAATAACTCCGGAATGCATGCCTTCTAGCTTTTTATGTGTGTGTGCTTAGATGCTCTTAAAAAGACACTGCGAAAAAAAAAGAGAGTAATAAAAAATTGCACTGTGGCTGCCCGCATCTGAATGGCAATTCTTTATTTTAGTCCTCTTGGAGGTTATTATGCCCCTGTTTTTATTTCCCCCCCCCCCCTTTTTTTTTTTTTTTTTTTTTAATTATTAAATACGGAACACCTACTCCGTTCTTAATTAAATTTAATGAGCCAAAATAAATTGTTGGAGATGCTGAGAGAGAGGGAAGGGGTGTGGGCTGTTTTGGGACACGAGGAGGTAAATAAAGCACATGGAGAGGAGATGTTTTGGAGAGAAGTGGCCCCATTCCCAGCCTTCCTCCCCCCCTCCACAACGGGTGTTTTCGCTGAAGGGCTAAATTGAGGCGAGCTCCTTGTCTCGGCTCCATTGCTGGGCCGGGGAGGCCGAGCATCCCTGCGGGGCTGGGGGATAGGGAGCAGGGTGGGTATCGGTACCCATCGCCCTCGGGAAATCTGGGGTGTGAGCGGAGGTGAGAGCTCTGGGGAA
>NW_009927081.1:21682-21896 GCF_000696875.1 Nestor notabilis | reverse complement strand
CAGCTCCCGCCGCCGGGGCCATGCTCTAACGGGAACCGTGCACGGACGGAGCCGGGATCCCCGGGGAGCTGTGCCGGACCCTCCTCCTCCATCCCGCAGGGAAAGCAGCCCGGTGTTCCCAGCCCCGGTGTGGGGGACGATGGTGTTCCCGTCCCACCGGCTGGGCACGCAGGGGGGGGGCGTGGGGGGGGGGTTAGCCCGGGGCTGCGTGTGC
>NW_009927081.1:4623-21658 GCF_000696875.1 Nestor notabilis | reverse complement strand
TGCGTGTTCATTCCACGTGTTTCACGTTTCCACGCAGATCCGCTCCCTCTCCCACTGCCGTGGTGACAGACCTAAGAATAGGCTCCGGGACCCGTTTGCGGGTGACTTGACAAAGTCATTGTAAACTCGCGTGGGGCTCAGCGATCGCTCCAGCAGGAGCCTGCGCCTGGGCTGTCGCACCGGGGAGGCTGCAGGGACAAGGCTGTGGCATTCGGTGTGCTGCTTAACAGTGAGGACTGGGGAGAGGGAACCGGGCAGGCCAGTGCTGCGGTGGGGGGGGGGGGGCAAGGCTTATCCTCACCCCTAGCACCAGCCGTGTGGGTTTAGCAAAGATCAGCAGCTCCTGGTGTCAGGAGCACTGCATAGCGCTGCCAGCCTGGCTTCGCCTTCTGCCTCACATTCAGGTTGCATTAAAAGACTTTGACTTCTTGGTCTTAAACCAAGACAGGAATTGTATTACAGAATCCATCTTTCTTTCTGGGCAGCAACCCAAAATTGGGTGTAGATTACAGCATTTTCTCTCTCACCTGCATGGGTTTGTTCTCTGTGTACGGACATGCACGTACGTAAGAAGGAATCAGGTCTGAAGTCTCTGTGCACAGTTGCTGGCACCCTGTTTCAGCACTGGAACAAACAGACCCTGTATTTCTCCAGGGTGTTACACAAACACTCTCATCCAGGCTGCTGGTGAGCTGCTGCGGTCCCCATGCTGCTGTGGGGGGGCTTGAGGGACCCCAGACAGACCCACTGAAGGCAGGGCCCCTCGGGTGTGCAGCAGCACCTCTATGGGCAGGAGAGCTGCCTGGTCCCAAGCACCCACTGGGAGCACCAGCAGGCAGCCCAGCTCCTCCGGAGCAGGATCTGGCCCTTACAGCAAACATGATCTGTCATAAATCTCGGGGTAGGAGAACACGGCGTGCTGAACTCCTCTTCCCTTGGCAGAGGGAGCTGATGAATAGCTGACCCTTTGCAAGGTTGGGTGAATTATTGCTGTGAAATCCCAAGTGCCAGCACACACAGCCCTGGGGCCGGAGGGGTGATGCAGCTCTCCCCATGCCCGGGGGGCGTTGTTGATCTGTTTACAGGAGGTCACAGCCAGGCCTGGCTTAGCAAACCCTGCTGCTCTCAAACGGTGAGGGGGAGCAGGAGCAGCCCCTGCAGAGAGGTGGCTCGTTGTGCTCCATCTGCCTGCTCTTTCGCTTCGTGCTTCCAAGAAGCAACTAATTTCACATGACTTGCACCCATCAGTTGCTCGGCTGGTGGCTTCTTGGTGCTTTGCACTCATGGAGCCATGTAGCTCAACAGAGAGGAGGTGCAAAAGCCTCTCCTCCAGCATCCACTCACACCCACCCACCAGCTCGGTGGCAGCGGAGACACGTCCCTTCCCAAGGACTCGAGCCAGGAGGCTCCGGGCAGCAGTGCGAGGAGCACAGTGTCAGCAGGGTGTGAATGCAGCGTGCAGACACGGGCTGTGCGGGCAGGACACAGACAGGCTGGCAGCTGCAAGCAGAGGAGGGGCAGCAGCGCTGCAGGAGTGCAGCCCGGGGGTGCTGAGCATCGCACCGCGCTCCTCTGTACCCCCACCATCAGCGCTTCCCCTCCTGTTCTTCATGGCGTTTGGGCACCTCCAGGATGGCTGCCCCAGCGGGTAGGAGCCACTGAGCTGCTCCTGGCTTTGTGGTGAGCGCAGCACCACGGGGGACTATGATCCAGAGAATATTGACCATCAGGAAGGAAAAGGGAGCGTGAACTCCGCGAGGGCTGCAACAAGTGAGCGGTGAGCGCTGGTGCAGCTGGAGTCAGCGCCAGCACCGAGATGATATCACAGCCAGGCTGCCGAGAGCAGGAGGGGATTTGTCTGATCTATCAGAGGCCATAGTGAGCGTCTCCTCTTCCTTCTCTCCTCCTTGGCAGAAAGAACGGGGAAAGTCTGGAACAGAAGCAAATGGAATTAGTATCTCTCAGCCCTCTGCTTCTCCTGTATTTTTCCCATTATGGATCGATAAAGATGCTATTTAAAGTGGATGGTTTGTGGATGGTACAGTGCCACAGATGTTTCCTTCTATACATTTTTAACTTCTCTGTCAGTGAGGAATCTGATGGAAGGATCTGGGGCTGGAGAGGCAGGCTGCAGACCGGTGGAGCTGAATGTGCTCACTTTGGCATACAGAATGCCACACGGAGGTCTTATAAAAGCAAACCACATAAAAAAGGAAGCGTGGAACATGTTGGTTTATAATCCGTCCCTTGTAGCACTAAGTCAGATTCTGTTGGGTTCAGAACTTGATAGAGACTAGGTCCCAGTTGAGCTGGTGTGCACAGTATGTGGCAGGGCATCGCTTGGCGGGGGGGATGTGAGGGCTACTGTGAATGGCATGTCCTGCCAGGGCTGCTCCCGTGGGCATTCAGGGTCAGAGCCCAGTGCTGTGACCCTTTGTTATCCCATTTTGCACAAACACATTTAGTTTTGTTCGCTGAAATAGTCTCTGTGCGATTAAATAACACACAGCTTTTGATCTGGACTACAAGCACTCAGCAATCAGTGTATTTCACATCCTCTGCCATTGCAATGAGTACAGCCAGTTCCACTGGGCTTTGGGGGAGTGTGGGGGGGTGTGGAGGGGGGAGGAAAAGACCAACCTTCTGTAAGCAATCCAGAAGTTATTTACTTGATGTGGTTTTATTTGTCAACTATTTGAAAGTGGTTCCTGAGCAGTAAAACACGCTCTAAGGAAATCCTATTACAAAACACAGGCTATATTTTAATGAGCATAACATGCAGTTACATGGCTGGAACTGGAGCCTGCCACTAAATGCATCTTTTGGGAGTTCAGATGGATGTCTATAGAAAATACAGCGTGAGCACTGGCTTTCCAATTTTCCAGTCCATCAGGATGGATTTATGCTCCTGTCAGGGGGATGGAATGGCTGAACTCGGTACTGAGCACGCTCTGGCTCTGTCAGCCCTCGCCTTGCCAGGCATGGGGTGCTTAGCGGGATGTGTCCCTGCTTCTGTGCAAGGGACCCTGCAGCTCTGCAGGGGCATCACCCAGTAGATGGGCAGGGGCTGCTGGACCCCCACAAGCACCCAGCACCCAGGGCGATCAGCAAAGCATCACCAGGGTGAACAAACACAGTGCATGAGGCAAGCGCTGGGGATGTTGGTGCTACCCACTACCGGCCAAGGCTGAGCCCATCAGTGGTGCCTCTGGGATAATATGTTTTAAAAGGGGGAAAAACTCTGTGCAACTGCGGTGAGAGAGAGGAGTAACGATATGTGAGAGGAACAGCCCTGCAGAGCCTGGAGTGATCCCTACAGCAACTGCACCATGGGGAAAACGAAGAAGGGGAATAAGTGAACTTGTGATACTTGCAGCAACCGCCTTGTCACTCAGCATGGTTATCTCTCAGGCTTCATCCATAAGGACTTCAGAAATCAGAGGAGATCCACGGAGCTGGAGGAGCTGACCAGAGCCTGGGATGGAAGAGACAAAGCTGGAAAACAGCTGGAGGAACACAGACTCATTTTCCGTACCAGAGAGCAAGGTGTTGTGGATCCCTATGAATGGGGATGGGCTTGATAAGTACTGTGTCTTCGACTTGGATCTCTGGCTGTGATCCCTATGGTTGGAGGGATGCTTAAGCAGTTGTGGCTGGTGCCTGTGTCACAGCCCTAGGACCCTGGAACATGGGGACACAGGTGGTGGGTGAGGAGCTGCCAGGAACTTTGAGTGCCGGGGGCTGCAGCAGGTGCAGACGGGGAGCACTGCTCCTCTTTCCAGAAGACACTATTTCTGGCCCAGCGTCTTTCTTAGATGACATGGATGTGGAATAACAAACCCTTTGAAGCGTGTTGCTGCGAGTTAGCATCACGCCGCTCACGCTGCTGGGGCTGCACTGATCTGTAGAAGCAGGGATCCAGCTGAGTGGCTCAGAGCCTGCAGGGCAGCGTGCGGTGGAGACCTGATTTGGCCCCATGTCCTTCTCCATGGTGTCCTCCCAGGCTTGCCAGGTCGGGTAAGGGGTGCAGGAAGGAAATGGGCATTGGCACCCCAGGACAGATGGCTGCACCAGGAATCATAGAATCCCAGCCCGATTTGGGTTGGAAGGCACCTTAAAGCTCATCCAGTTCCAGCCCCCTGCCACGGGCAGGGACACCTTCCTCTAGAGCAGGTTGCTCCAAGCCCCATCCAACCTGGCCTTGAACACTGCCAGGGATGATACAAGGAAACTTTATGCAACCAAAAGCCAAACTCCTGGCGGCAGGGAGGGAGCGTGTGAGCAGCCTGGCCACCAAACCCGGCTCTGGAGGTGCGATTCCAAATGCAAAGCTTCAGTCTGGAAAGGAAAATCTGGTGCCAAATGCAAAGGCATCCAAAAATTCTAGCACGACAGAAGGAGTATCTGTGGGGCTGATCCTGGAGCAGTGTCATCTGCTCAGCAGAAAGGATCTGCACGTCTGTCCGTCTCACTG
This sequence comes from Nestor notabilis, assembly GCF_000696875.1. Classification (NCBI taxonomy): domain Eukaryota; kingdom Metazoa; phylum Chordata; class Aves; order Psittaciformes; family Psittacidae; genus Nestor; species Nestor notabilis. The sequence goes on along the minus strand of NW_009927081.1, from coordinate 17,184 downwards.
TCTTACATGCTTGTGCTTTATGTGCCAGAGCTGGGAGCTGTGCTCCATGGAAGGGACAGCAAACGCGGTCCTCAGGGCTGGGGGGTGCTTCGGTGACGTGCTGCAGCCCATCAGCAAAGGAACTGCTGCAAGGACCTGGCACTGCTGTGGAGAGCTTGGGCAGAGCAGGCAGGACAGGCAGGCACCGGTGGGAGCAGTTCTGGTGCTGGTCCCCTCCAGGCAGGGATGGAGAGAGGATGGTGGAGCCTCCCACAAGGTGCTGTGGCAGTTGCTGTTGGGCTCAGTGTAGTTCTGCAATCAAAGCAACAAACTGATGAAGATACTAAATTAGCCCGAGCACATCCAGACACTAATGAAACAGGAATAATGCGGGGGGAGTGAGGGAATGTTCTGGAAACTGGTCAATTCGGGATGATTTCAGAGATAGTCAGAATGGCTGGAAATATTTAAAATTCAAGGGAGATTCTCCATCTGACTTCTTAGAGTGGATTAATGGAGCATGTCAACATTTTGTGGATGAGATCCTTCATCTCGGGTAGATTGGTGGCTGGGGGACAATATGGGAGGACATCACTTGTGATGCTCCCTCCACTGCAGCCCTGCAGCTCTTCCTCGCAGCGGGGCTGTGTGGTGGCACACAGCAACAGGGCTTGCAACTTCTGGTCATGATTTAAATGCAGTTTCAGTAAAACATCAGCTATTCCTGGCAGCCCTAAACTTCCATTTGCAGAGATCCCATGTCCCTGCATTGAAAGGCTGCTTGCATGAGCTCTGACAGCCTCCCAGTGCTCCCAGCACACCAGCAGCATCCCTGCCACAGCAAGGAGCTCTGCAAATGCAGCTTACAGACCTTGGACACATCAACAGTCCTTTCTCCCACTGGACAGGGTACAGACAAGGGAAGGGTTTAGAATAAGAGACAGATGATGCTAATGACATCAAAGACGTGATCCAAGTGCTGTTAGCTGGCACTCCAGCCCCAAGAGCATCCTTAGGGACATCACTCTGCTCCCAGCATCATCATGGTTAGTCAGCTCTGGTGTAGAGGGGACAGATCTTGGGGCAACGTCCCCAAAGCTGCCACCCACATGCAAAGCCCCCCCCCCACTCCCAAGCCCCAGCACCCCGAGACATGGAAAACCTGCTTTCCAGACCCCACAGCCCCATTAGACACCTCGGTTCCCTTTGCTCCTTATCATCCATCCAGGTTATTTGTGCATAAGTTTTTAAACTGCTGCTGGACACTGTATTTACATACATACGCGAGGCAATGAGGTCTGAAACCCCGGCGAGCTCTAAATGGTGTGTTAGGTTTAGGAAAGAGGATTTTATCAATTTACTGAGAGTGCAAATCAACAGAACAGAATTTACAAACCCATCAAGAAGGGAGGTGACAGTTTGGAATTAATCCTCTGCCTGAGGCACACAATGTACCTCCACAAACACCTCCCAGCATAAATATAGTTGAGAAACAGCGAAGGAAAATGTAACTTCTAATGCCTTTGTAGGCTGCCAGTGGAACGTGCATCCTCGGGGAGATGAATGGAGCTAATGTCATTGGGAAGGTGCTGCTGCCTCCCGCTTTATTTTTAGCCAGGACTCAGTCCCCAGCCTGCATTGAAATACTTCAGTTTGTCTTTGTGCCAGAATTCCCCCAGAAAAACTTCCCGGATAATCTCTCCCTTAGTCATTCCTTGAAGTAAAATAATTAAATGTAGTTCCTCTGCACACACTCACACTGCTGGGAGCAGCACCGGAGCCGGTGTGTCCTGGGGGCCCGGGTCTGTGCTGGTGGGTGGCTGTAGCTTGGGGACAGTAACTGACACAGTTGTGCCTTGATATGGGCTGGGTCAGAGGTTTTCTTGGGTCAGTGGATGCTCCTGGTACCCACAGCCCAGGCCCCAGGCTGGTGGGATGCTCCCTGTGCTCTCGAGGTGGTGGTACCCACAGTCTGTGCCTCAGGCCAGTGGGGTGCTCCCAGTGCCCATGGTCCTCAGGGCACCCAAGCGTTCTGGCACTTCCTGGGCAATGCTGCTGCTTCTCTTTGCATAAGGGAAGAAAACAGGTTTTGTTTCCAAGCTCGGTGCAGCATCCTGAAAGCACAAAGGCTCCTGCTTCTCCTGGCCCATTCAGAGCAGCACAGGATGCTGCAGCCAGTGCTGAGATGGGGAGCGGGGGCTGCTCTCCCATCAGGGCCCTGGAGCTGACAGTCCGCTGAAACCAGCGAGGCAATTTCAAGTAAAAGCAAACTTCTCAAGCTATCTAATCAAAAAATATAAAGGCTTCTTTTCAGCTTTTGTTTCCAGTACACAGAGGAGCCCATGCCTGCCAGCAGCGAAATGGCTGTCTTTGTTGTGTAGATGACTGTGAAGGACACAGGCAGCGCTCCCATTTCGGAATGTATTGAGGCTTTCTTGGAATTCATTATGAAAGGTAGGGAGGGAAAGGTGCAGAAGAACAGAGCCCTTGCAGTTGCAGCCTGCTCCTTGAATCTTTCCAGTTTTTCCGTTGAAAAATGTCTTCACAACATCTAAATCCGAAAACATTTTCCATTCCTGTAGCTGGAGCTTGTCTGGAATCTGCAGTGGAAGGCAGGAGGCACCACCAGGAAGCCAGCAGCTTGCTCTCCAGCACTGCTACAGCTGCATCCCAGATGGAAGCAGCCACATCTCCTTGCTGGGCGCATCTGACATAGCCTAAATATGCTGCTGGACACTAGCATCTGTCCCCCATGTTCTACAGCTTTTACTGCTCTTGCACATGCAGAAACATGTGCACGGTGATGGGCAGAGAGTGGTGCTGGGCTGCCGGGGAGCAGCTGATGGTGAAACACGATGGGGAGATGCCCTATGGTGGGAAGTGCCTGGCTCTGCCGGTGGGATGCAGCACAGGGTGATCATGACTCCATTCTGCTCCTGGGAACATTGTCACCCAACCGCACAAATGGAATTGAGTCACGGCAAATAATGTCTCCTCGAGTGACTCAGATGATCCGAGTTGGATTCCATGGGCAAGGCCTGTATTTTTCCACATTTCCACTCCATGTGCATCAAACTGGCCTCTTAAATTATACAGCATTGCATCCTTGATCAAAACAGAAAGCCTGAACGAACAGCAAAGCAACAGCCTGATGAAAGGCAGGTTGGACGGGGCTTGGGGCAACCTGGTCTAGTGGAAGATGTCTCTGCCCATGGCAGGAGGTTGGGACTGGATGAGGTCTAAGGTCCCCTGAACCCAAACCATTCCAGGATTCTATGAAAGTCAGGACAATGAGCCAAGAGTTGGAGTCAGCTCTGAAGAAGGCATTCATCTCTGAGAATTTCCTTCCCAACACTCCCAGCACCATTCCCAGCTACACACCAGAACATTCTCAGGTAGAAAATACACATTACAAGTTCATCTTGAACCTGCTGCTACTTCACCTGCTCTGACGCTTCCATGCTCTTGTGTTTCTCCTGAGCAAACAGGGACCAGCTCAGAGCAGGACCATCCCCAAGCAGCGACAACCCAGGTCCCCTTTGGCAGCGGCTGGTCCTTCCCTGCACATCAAGGAGGCAACCCTCATAAACAGACTTATTCCTCAGATGTGCCTATTTTAACCATCCTACACTGCTATCAAAACTGTAAAAGTTACAGTGACCCTGTAGGAGCATAAACAATAGCAGCAGCAGAAAGCAAACCCTCTCCAAGCTGGATGATACATGGTTCTATCATTTGCTAATTCCTTACCCGCTGGGAAGAACAGCCAGGTGCTTTCCCACCGTACTTCCCAGTCAGCAGCTTGTGTCAAAAATAACATCACCAGGAAACACACAGAGGCACCAGCAACTCCACGTGTGTTTACAAGGACACGTGAGGAACATCTGACAAAGCCTCCTCTCCACATGCCAATTCAAATATCAAAGCTCTTCTGCAGACACCACTGCTCAGCATCACATCACCAGCAGCCTGCTTCCCAACACACCACCCTGAGACAGGGCTCACAGTGGAAACAAGCCTCAAAGGCTGGCATTTGAGAGTGTTCCCATTCAACTCAATGCAGCTGTGATTAATGAGCAAAACAGGCAATCGGTTACATATGCCCCATCCCTGGCAGTGTTCAAGGCCAGGTTGGACACAGGGGCTTGGAGCAACCTGCTCTAGTGGAAGGTGTCCCTGCCCAGGGCAGGGGTTGGAGCTGGAGGAGCTTTAAGGTCCCTCCCAACGCAAACCAGTCTGTGGTTCAGCTCTCTCAGGGCTTTAACTTTCCTAACCTGATCCTCTTTGCGTGTTTACAACATACTTTTAGTCTCCTGCTTCTCTGTTTTGGGGGAATTTGGGGGTCTCCTGGGTGGTGGTGATGCCCTGGCAGTGGCACTGGGAGCAGAGGACCAGGCACCCCACACCTCATCCCCACCATCGCTGCCTGAGCAGCCCTTGTGTGCTCTTAACAAAGAGTTTGTCGTCTTTGTTCCCAATGTACTTGCACCCTCACAAAGACTATCATTATCCTTTCTGATGTAATTAAGATCAATCAAACGGAATAATAGAGCGGAGGTCAAGGAAGGCTGTTACTTCCTTGGGAAACAAGGGGCTGCTTTCGTCAGAAATACCAGGGAGCAGCTTAATTGTTCTAAATCCCAGGAATTACAAACGTGCCTTGTAATTGCGTGTCCTCCTGCACTGGAGGGAGGAGGGACCCATGAGAGGCGCTGCTGGGAAGCCCTGCAGAGAGCTCTGGCACTGCCCCCTCTGCTGTGGCACCGCTGCCATAGAGCAGCACGGCTAAACTGGCTTTTGTCAGGGTCTGATGGGTCATGGCACCGATCCCGGGCTGGTTGCGAACCCTTTGCCCTGTGCCTGCCCAGCCAGTGCCGTACGGGTGCACATGGAGGGATGCAGAGGGCTGGAGGCAGGAGGGCACCAGGCAGGGCTGGGGGCCGTGCTGCTGCCCATGCAGGAGCGTGCTTCTCCTGCCACCCTGACGGCTAACAAAAATATATTTGCTATCTGTATTAATTAAAATAAAGAGCAGCAGCTCGTTCTTGGGCTCTGTGGGAGAAGCCATCCATAGGTTATCATCACCCAGCACGGCACAGGGCAGGAATGGGATTAGTTCTGCCAGGCCATCTTTAAAACACAAATCACTGATACAGCTGGCAACTAATTACACAAAACCAGCATCACGGGAAGTGAGGTGAGGACTGAGAGGAGCAGCAGCTGCCCTGCAGGGATGGACCCACGGTGGGCTGGGTGACCAGGGCAGGGCAGGGCGGCAAAGCCTGTGCCAGCCCCAAGCTGCTGCTCTGCCAACAGCACAATGACTCTGGTTTTAGTGAGGAAAAGTTAAAACTGCGTCCAGCTCTGGGGAACAGCACAAGAGGGACGTGGAGCTGTTGGAGTGAGGCCAGAGGAGGCCCCGGAGCTGCTGCGAGGGCTGGAGCAGCTCTGCTCTGGAGCCCGGCTGAGAGCGCTGGGCTGGGGCAGCTGGAGAAGAGAAGGCTCCTGAAGGGGACACCTTAGAGCAGCTCCAGGGCCTAAAGGGGCTCCAGGAGACCTGGAGAGGGGCTTTGGACAAGGGATGTAGGGACAGGCCAAGGGGAATGGCTTTAACCTGCCAGAGGGGAGACTGAGATGAGCTCTGAGGCAGAAGCTCTTCCCTGTGAGGGTGCTGAGGCGCTGGCACAGGGTGCCCAGAGCAGCTGTGGCTGCCCCATCCCTGGCAGTGTTCAAGGGCAGGTTGGACACAGGGGCTTGGAGCAACCTGCTCTAGTGGAAGGTGTCCCTGCCCGGGGCAGGGGTTGGAGCTGGATGGGCTTTAAGGTCCCTTCCAACACAAATCATTCTGGGATTCTGTGATAGAAAAAAAAGAATTAAAAATTGAATTTCATATGTCTTCAGCCGAATCCTGTCTGCAAACAGGCCCATTTCAGGAATGATGCCGGTGCGTCCCGCAGCACGGAGCTGGGCCATGGGCTGTGTGGGACACGGGGAGCTGCTGCGCTGCCAAATCCCAAATCGTTTTGACATAATGAGGATTCGGGCAGCTCCAGTGCAGTTGATTCCTTTCTGTAGAGGGAAAACACAAAGCAATGGAGGAGGTGACAGGCTGACAAACCGCATCACATCGCCCTGGCTGTGCTCCAGGGGGTTACACCGTGTTTGTGAGCAGAACATGTCCTGTCCCGGGTTGGTCCGGGCCGGCAGCTGGTGCGGGAACCAGGAGCACTGGGTTTTGCCCTCGTTATTCCCAGGCTCTGTGGCACAGCGTCCCCATAATCGATGAAGTCCAATAACTGTAATAAGCACAAACATCAGTAACGCGGCACTTTCCCTGCCTCCCTGATTGCTGGCAGCGGGGCTGTGCGCAGCCTGTCAGGAATCATTAGGTGCCGGAGCTACATAATTCCAGAGGAGTTTGTTCCACAGGGCTCTGTTCAAGGGCACCGCGCGGCGCAGGCAGCACGAGGCACAAAGTGCAGAGGAAGCATTGCTTGGGAATGCTGCAGCCACCAGTGGGACATCCCCATGCCTGGGCTGACAGGCCCATGGAGCAGGCAGAGCTGTGTCCCTGGGGAAGGAGAAACAGGCCATGCTGGGGTGTGGGAATGAAGGCTCAGCCTGGGGTACAAGGAATCCCCATCCCTGTCCCCCTTCACTTGCCCAGAGCACCTCCAGCTCTGCCACCTCTCCCCATGTACGGTGTGATCATTGGATGCTGCATCCCGCAGTGGGAAAAGCCCAGTTCATTCACAGGGAGAGCAGTAAATACCCTGTACAATGGTGCCAGTGCTCACCCACATTGCTCTGAGGCACCTCCGCACCCTGGCAAGGTAGGCAGGACCTGGTGGGCTTCAAATCCCACCCTGGGATGCCCCAGGGCATCTTTTGGGGTACTCCAAATAAAACTAAATCATGCTTTTGGGGTACCCCTGGTAGAACCCAGGGGAGGAGGGAGGCCACAGGCAGCAAAAAGACCCCGAGGAGGCTGCTGGTACCTGCTCTTCCCTCGGGAGCCTGGACCAGAGCCACGCTGTGATTCCTGTTACAGCTTGTGAAGGAAACACAAAGCACTGCCAAGCAGATTCAGCACAAGGCAGCTCAGGTCTACCCCAGGCCTTGAGTGGATGCAGCTGTGCCACGAGCTCAGGCAGAACCCGAACCCCTCAGCTCCCCAGCCCGAGGAGCGCAGGGCAGTAACGCTGCAGCACCAGCACGGGGCCGTTGTGGTCACCTGGATCTCTAATGCTGTATTGCCACCTCCTGTTTCCAGTTCTGGAGTGGAAATCAAATCAAACCAAGGCATGAATACACTTCAGACAGGCAGAACAACAGGGGGGCTTCAAACAGTCAGATAGTCCATAGATGTGACTGCCTGGAAGTGAGAACATGAATGATTTATAGCCAGGCAGAGAAATAGTCATCTATTATAATTAAAATAAACTTTGTCTGGCCAGATGTTTTATGGCTGTGTAGCTTGTAATTGTTTCCCAGCTGTTCCCAGGCACAGGGTGTTTTAGCTGAATCCTGTGGATGTTTCCTGCCAGCGCTCCTGCACCCCTGCCTGCATCCCTGCCAGGACGCCTGCATCCCTGCCTGCATCCCTGCCAGCACTCCTGCATCCCTGCCAGGACTCCTGCATCCCTGCCTGCATCCCATCCCTCACTCCAGCTGGGCAGGAGCTGGCAGGAGCCCCGTGGTGTGGTGGCACGAGCAGAGCACGAGCTGCACTCCACTTTTTTTTCTCCACAGAGCTGACCTGCTCCCAAGGAGTTAACCGCAGCACTCGCTCCTCGAGATCTGCTCTGCTGCATCTTAACAGTGATGGGAGATTAATTATCTTAGTCTCAGATAGCTGCCTAGAATGGGCTTTTTGTATCTAAATATACTCCCTTTTCAGGAACCCATTTCATTTTATACCCTGATATAGATGACTAGGCTGGATGATTGGTTGAGAAAGATGGAGCTTCTCTTCCCTCAGTGTAATTTGTATCCTGAAAAGCTGCCAAAATACCCAATTTCCTCTCTCCGGGGGGACCCTGAGGAAGGAGCACCCGAGCCACGGAACCCGAGAGAGCTACAGGATCCATTTGCCTTCGCTCCTCCTTCCTGGTGATGAACCCCTCCGGAGCAGGGACATGACAGCAGAGGATGGGAGGGAGCAGGGGCACGGCAGGTCTTCCCCACCTTGGGGTGCCTGTGTTTGGTGCTGGCTGGAGCCAGCCTGGGGGTGCGTCGCACGTCTGGCATCAGGGATTCACCAGGAAGACTGTTAAACTCAATGGGAAACTTTCTATTGGCACCTCAGCGAGGCTCAGCTTTCCGAAAAATGAATTACTCCTGAAAACCACCCTGTTCATTCACTTCAGACAGGCCCATCTGCCCATGACAAAGCACAGACCGTGTCTTTCTTATATTAGATATCGTAAAAAGCTGCAGTGAACTCAAATCCCCACCTGCATCAAAGCACTGCTGTCTCTAGTGGCTCCGCTCCCCCGCTCCGTGCTCCCCCAGCCCCAGTATCTCTGTGGAGATATCAATGTAATTAATCACCCCATCAGCTGGGGAGGCAGCAGCCATGGGATAAGGAGCAGCAGTGGGACCAGACACCGCACAACAGGTCCTATTGCTTCCACACCGCGAATGTCTCGATTCCTCTGTAATTGGATGAGCCTCTTTAATTCCTCCTCCTCATTAGCTGCTGCTCACATCCCTTTGGGTTCATCCCCAGGGATACAGGGACAAGGGGCCCTGCAGAGCTGCTCTGTGTTGGGGGGGGACGGCTGCCAGGGTGCGGATGCTCAGGGCACATGGAGACACAGGGACCTGCTCCCAGAGCATCACTTTGTCCCCCAACGGCTGTGAGTGCCCACATGGAGCTGGCGTGGCCAGAACAAATGCCTGAGAGCCCAAGTCTCATTGATTCCAGCCCCACAAAGCAGCACTGGGGAGGAAAATCCATTTTCTTTGCAGCTCGGAGAAGTGTGTAATTTCCAGGCATCTGTCAGGCCGCTGCGGATCGTTAGAGCACTTATGAGCTTCTCTGGAGCAGGGGGGAGAGGTTTGCAAGTTAAATTCCCATATTGCTGGCAGTGTCCTTGCTCCCGAGTGAGGAGTCAGGCACAAGCGAAATGGATTCGCCACTAACAGGGTTTTTGAAAAGAGCTTTTCCTTGTCAGAGTATTGTTGACAAGAAGCTCCCGTGTCCCATGAGCCCAAACCCCCGCCATGTGCTGGGCTGCACCCCCAGAGCAGGAGCAGCAGGTCAACGGAGAGGAGTCTCTCCCTCTCCTGCGCTCTGGGGAGACCTTAGAGCAGCTCCAGTGCCTAAAGGGGCTCCAGGAAACCTGGAGAGGGACTTTGGACAAGGGATGGAGGGACAGCTTTAACCTGCCAGAGGGGAGATTGAGATGAGCTCTGAGGCAGCAGCTCTTCCCTGTGAGGGTGCTGAGGCGCTGTCACAGGGTGCCCAGAGAAGCTGTGGCTGCCCCCTCCCTGGCAGTGTTCAAGGCCAGGGTGGACACAGGGGCTTGGAGCAACCTGCTCTAGTGGAAGGTGTCCCTGCCCGTGGCAGAGGGTTGGAGCTGGAGGAGCTTTAAAGACCCTTTCAACACTACCCAGTCGGTGGTTCTGTGAGTATTGACCCTGTTTACAAGCAGTCCCCGGGCACAGGAGTGGTGGCCAGGAGGAGAGCCTGGTCCTTGCTGGGCACAGCTCCTCAGGCCAGGCACTGCTGCCAGTATCCTTGCCCATAATGAAGGGTTTCCATGGCAACCTTATTTGAGCATTGCTAGTGACACAAGATGTAGATTTTAAAATGAAATATTCAGACCACAGTCCTGGGAGCATAAATAAACCCCTGCACACGGCCAATTTAACAGCATTTTAAAGCAGTTCGGAACCCACAGGAGCCTCTGTTACATTAGGGAATGCACGAAAGGGAAGGCAAAGCCCCTGACCCCATCCTGTCCCAGGAGTCCCAGCACCCAGTTGGGTCCCTAGGGCACTCCTGAGCTCCAGGGCAGGATGGAACCATAGGAGAGGTGCTAATTGCAACAGTGCTGCAGAAGATGCAGCACTTGGGGCTGGACATCCAGGTACCCAGGAACAGGAGGCAGGGAGATCCCACTTTGCACAGGCCCTGGAATCACTGCAGGATGCTCTTGAAGGTGTGATATTCACGTCTTCCTGGTGACCAGGACCAAACGCTGGAATCCTGGGGCTCCGCACACTCCCAGGCTGTCATCCCAACAGGGCAGGAGGACCTGGGGACCAGGCAGCCCTTGCACCATGCACCAAACCATAGAATTATATCCAGTTCTCTGCAGCTACAATAAGAATGTTTGTCCAAAGCCATCCACAAACCTTCCTGCTCCGGCCTCACCGGTGCCGGTGGCACAAAGCAGGAGAGCAGCTCAGAAACACCCGATGCAATGGGCAGACACTGCTCTGGCTGCGCTTACCTGCGCTCCTGTGTGGGAGACCCGCTGATGGCCAGGTTGCTGCTGTTCTGGCTGCCCATAGGCTGAGCTGCCAGGAAAACTGCGAGGAAAACTCTTTTACTATTGGAAAAAAGCTGAATTTGCTGAGATTGAATCCACAGGGAAGAGCAGGTTTCCAACCCCCTCTTTGGAGCCAGGCAGCCATCGAGGCTGCACCGGTCTGTTTTGACATTTGGAAATGAAAGACTGTTTTGATTCAGGTTTTGCTGCACTTCAAGATTTAAGGCAGAAATAATTTAAAACCTGAAACCAACCCAAAGCATTTCCAATCCATCACACGCGTGTTTTGACGGACACAACCTGCTTTTTTCTCCATCCTTGTTTCACCCCAACCCTCTGTGTTTTCCTCCCTGATGGTGCAATCTGCACAGTGGGTGATGGAGATCCATGTGGGACAGAGCTCCTGGGAGAGCTGCTGCCCCTTCCCACCCCTACAGCCTCCACCAACACAGGAGCGCACCAGCGACCAGCCTTGACACCCATCTTTTATATTCGACATTGGGATCAGCCCTGGAGGAACCCACAGAAGGAAGCTTTGGAGTTAGAATTGGCAGCATTCACCTTCCCGTGGTGAGCAGAGGGTGGGATGGAGAGCAGGAGCTCTGTGTGCCCCTGCCTGCAGCTCTCCTGACCGGGCACTGCTGCTGATGGCTGCATGCACTGCAGGAGGCGTGATCCGGTCTCTCCCATTGTGGTAAATGGCAGCACTGGCCAACCCTCCTTCATCGCAGGCTGGAGATCACTGCCCTGCCTGCACGTGCCACAGGCTTCCAGGGCATAAGGGAAGAAGCTTCTACCTTTGGGAAGATTTGGCTTCATCAAAGTGGCTGCAGCATCTCAACAGCCTGAGCTCCAGCAGAAGCTGCTGGGCTTCATTAGCAGCAGAACTGGTGCAGCTGCAGCAATGGCTTTGGTGGGTGGCTGCAATGTGCAGAGCCCTAGTGCAGGGAGAAGATGAGACCAGCTCCTCAGGGCTCATCCAGCTCCATCCCATTGCCAGAGCTGCCCAGACTCAGCGTTTCGCTCACACAAGCCCAGGGATGGATGGAGCCTCTTCTCCAAGCACATCCCTCACGGCACCGGCAGCACACTGAGGCAGTTGTGCTCATTACAGCCATTGATTGCCCCATTTCACCTGCCAATGGAGATGACACAGGCAGTCATGGACCATCTGTTGGGGTTCATTGCTCTGCTCAGGCCCCTCTCCTCTGGACCATCCATCTCACCCTTCCCAGGGCCTCACTCAAGGCAGAGAATGCAGTTAAAAATGGATCTGTGCTCTGTAAATGAATCAGGGCAGCATCTTTCTGAAGGAAAGCCTGCGGCCTGTCCCCAGCTGGCTTACAGGGGTGGCTCTGCCCGCACAGAGCAGCCCTGAGCCTGTGGGCTCAGGTCCCCATGCCAAGGCAGCACCATGTGCCATTCCCAGGCACCCACCCCAAAAGCCCCCTCCTGACCTCACAGCTGGACAAAGGCTTGTGGTCCTCAGGGTCATCTCTGTGTCCAGGCACTGCAGCGCATCCCTGCTCCCAGCACATCCCAGTGGCAGTGCCCTGGGTCTGGTACATGACACAGCTCCTCAGCAGCATCCCCTGCCTTCGGTTATGCCTCCTAACCCCCTGCAGAGCAGGCTGAGCTATAGCCCTGCCCATGGGAAGCCCTGTGCACAAGCCAATCTTATCTACCTGGGCCTGACTTTATTGCAGAGTGGGGCCAGCTGCTCCCACAACCCCTTAAAGGGGACTTGTTACCTATAGCTGGGGTTTTGGGGTGCAGAGGCTGCAGTGCTGGAGGTGCAGGATCCTCCCAGCTCACAGGGAAGGTTCAGGTGAGATGTCTGTGGCAGAAGCAGCTCCAGGCAGGATTAACCAGTCCCAGCACACCGCCAATCCTCCTAAGCCTGTCACACCGGCAGAGAACAGGGGCTTGAGCACCACCATTAATAGCATCTCTATAAGCTTCTGAGGATTTCTGCTATAATCAGATCACTAAAACCTTCCGGACAGTAACTACTGAGCTCGAGCAATCGAGCCACTGTCCTCGAGCAGCTGGGACCGTGGCGGCAGCGATAGCACCAGCG
>NW_009927081.1:3770-4592 GCF_000696875.1 Nestor notabilis | reverse complement strand
CGGCGAAAGTAGAGTGGTGAGCTGGGGATGGGGAGCCACTGTCCTCGAGCAGCCGGGACCGTGGCGGCAGCGATAGCATCGGTGTTAGTAATGGGAACCAGCGATACAGCTGCTCACGGTTTAGCTCTTTCAGGAGCACAGCAGCAAAAAGAGCGCTTTATGATTATTTCATCATCCTTTTATCAAGCATTTGCAGTTCCCTAATTCCTCTAAGCCCCTCTGGCTGCGATACTGGCAGCAATCAGATTTGCCCAGCTCTTGCCAGCCTTGGCACCTCTGGAGCTGCACAAGCCACTGGGATGCAGTCCCATCTGCCTGGCTGAGGCGGGATGTCCCATGGAACCTTTCTCATGGGGTTGGAGCTTTGGGGCTGGGGAGGCCACGGCCAGTGGGTCCTTACACCTCGGAGCCCTGGGCTGAGCCTCTCATGGAAGTGATGTGGCTGCGCAGCGTGGTCCACGGAAGGGATGTGGGGACCCAACGAGCTCCAGGGCTGCTCATGGCAAATTTCAGGCCACAGCCTGAAATCTGTCACTGTGTGCTCATAGACCACGGGCAATAAGCAGGTTGAATGATCAGGTTTTACTCGTATTTAATTCTGAGTATCAGGAAAACAAAATTCTTCCAAAGAGCAAGAGAAAACTGTCCTAGATGGCAAAAAGAAAAGGTTGTTTGCACCTGAAAAAGTATTGTCAGAAGAACTAGTTTTTCTTTGTGTGGGCAGGAGGATTGCATGGACTGGTGAGGTTGTTAGTTTTTCTCACTCCGATAGCAAGTTCCAAAGCATCACTTGTACTCATTTACGGATATTTAAGGACGATT
>NW_009927081.1:0-3722 GCF_000696875.1 Nestor notabilis | reverse complement strand
CCTCCCCCGCCCCCCCCCCAGCCCCTGCCCTCCCCCTGTCCCTGTGGATCGGGGCTGTGTTCCCTCTGGGAGCCAGGGAGCAGCCGCCCGCTCCCACCCGCACCCTGCAGAGGAGCGAGCGCTTCCGACGGCGCTAAGTATAAACCATGGGGGAGTGAAAGCTGGTTGGAGATGTCCTCCCTGAGCTGAGCTTCCTTCCGCGCTGTTTACACGCCGGTATCTAGGCAGATCCCAGAATAGACCTGAAGATGAGCTGTCATTTCATATTAAGGTCACTTGTGCTCCACACTATCCCGGACGTTTCTGCCCCATCCTGCAGGAGCGGCCGCTCGTGCCAATGCCAGGGTGCAGAGCTCAGTGCCCAGCGCTGTGCCCAGGGGCTATGGAGGCTTTCATGGGTTTAGAGAAGCCTTTCCAGCCTCCAACCGCTTGCAGAGTGCTCCTGATCCTGATACAAGATAAACTCCTTGTACATCTTGATAGCATTCACTTCCTCCAGAGCTGGTTTAGCAGATTAGAACAAGGTCAAACGTGATCATTTCTTTTCCACCAGCTCAGTGTCAATGGATCGATCACTTGTGCAGAACAGGATGGATTTTGGCAGGCAGGAAGGGCTCTGACCCCAGGCCCAGCCTCACATGATGGTGGTGGGGAGCATCAGCATCCTGCAGCACTGTGTGACATCCCACAGCCTCAACCCATGCTGGGAGTGGGCAGCAGTGAACCTGGCTGGGGAGCACCCCATGTAACCATCCCGTGCTGACATTTCCTGCTGCCATTGTTACAGCAACACAGAGAAAACCCACGGAATCGATCACAAATCCCCAGTGGTTTAGTCAGCACCCCAGCTGCATTGCCATGCTTCCAAGAGGGAATGGGACTGCAGAGCTCCCTGTGATGAGCGCAAGCTCCTGGGCCAGCTCCTGGGCAGAAATGCACCAAAGATGCTTGGGCAATTTCCAACCTCATCTGTTACCATTAGCCCACAGTCCTTGGAGGTAGTTTGAATTCAGATCAGTATGGAAAGTATCTTACCAAAGCCCACCCTTATCCTCATAGCAAATATGGAACCCTACTGCAATCCTTCCTTAAGGATGAGGATACTCGGTTCTGCTTCTCCTGCTCTTTGCTTTTCCTGAAGCCCTGCTCACACTGGAGATGCCATGGGCAGGGAACCCCCCTCTGTGGGCAGTGACAGCCCCATCATGGGCTCTGCATGCCCATGGAGGGGGCCATGGGGCAGCACTTGGGGTGGCACCAGGGGTGGCAGCAACCGGATACAGCAGTAGGGCTGGCAGCACCTGCGTGGGGACACGCTGGAGCTCAGCCCTGGTTTGGGGGTGGTGGCACAGTCTGGAGTGCAGAGCGTTAATCACTCCTCTTTCTGGTAACGGGGAATATGCCCTTATTAATCCTCGATGCCAGGGCTCCCCCGTGCCTCCATCTCCCCGCTCGTGCCCGGCTGCACTGCTCTAAGCTTCCCTGAAATACGTATTTGCACTTTACAAACTGAAGCATGTTAAGTACCTCATTAGAGAGTCGCTATACAGAGTGTTTTATTTCATGCTTTGTTAAGGACAGAATCATTTAAATGCATCCTGGCAAAGGATCTAATAAGAAATTAGTCAACTTTCTGAAAGCATAAAATAGGGTTTAACGGCAACATCCATTAAGAATTAGAGTTCACATGAGAAATAACCTGGGGATGCTGGTTCCCTGTTTCTGGTAACACACTAGCTTCAGGGACTTGGGTTCCTGCCTGTCCCACTGTGAGCCCATGTCCCACCGTGAGCCCATGTCCCACCTTCCCCTTCCCTCCCAGCACTGTGCCACCTCTTCCTTGTCTGACAGCCCCATCTTCTCCCATATGGAGAAACCATTTTGCTGTAGAGCAGCAAAACCAATGATTTGGAGGAGACGAGAAGCAGTGGCAGAGCCAGTTCCAGGCTTGGGCTGGGAGAGGAAGCCCAAAGCATAAAAGAGCCCTGCAAAACCTGTCAGGGACAGAGAGATGATGGTGACACTGCCCTGGGGACCAATTCCCTCTATAACCCCATGGCAAGTTGCCCATGGACACCAGGAGCAGGATGAAGAGGGAAGCAGGCACACTCAGACATGAGTGGAGGGTGCAGGAGCTCCAGGGCTGCCCCACCAGCAGCCACCATGGGGACATGGAGGCACCAACCTCCCCAGGGAGCAAGGGGAGATTATTCAGAGCCAGCACAAGTCAGTGGTTGCAGACGATGTGTGTGAAATGCCTCCTAATGTGCTGAGGGAATCGGTTAATGAATTTGCTGAACCAAGGCTAATTAAAGAATTAATGTTTTAAGTCATGGGAAACATGCTGGGAGAGGCCGGGAAGGGCTCAGTATCCAGGATGGGCTCTCCTGCGTGTCTGTGGTTGGCAGCATGATGCGGTGCCTTGGGGTAGCACAGCCCTGCCTGTCCCAACAGCACCATGTGTGAGGGTTCCCTGGGAGAACGGCAGTAAGAATAACTGCTTGGAATAAAGGACAGGGACCCCTGAGACATTCAAGGCCCACTGTGGGTCCCTTTTCTTCCTGGCACGTGAAGGAGACAGTGTGAGCACTCACACCTTAGGGTGTATAAGCCCGACTCCTGTGATGCGCCTGATGCAGCACATCCAAATGATGCAGGGCAGAGCTCTGTGCTTGCAAACCAGGTCCAGCGAGTGCACAGCTCTGCAGGAAGCAGCACCCCAGTGTTGCAGGATCAGCACTTAGGCAGAGCTAAGGCAGCAGAAGTTGAAAGGCATGAAAATCACAGGGTGATGTGAACGGCGGTGGGACGCTGCGGGAACTGTACTCACGTGTTTCAGGTTTCCCATCCAAAGGCTCTGTTCTCCCTTTCCATTCTGGTCCAGAATCTGAACCGCAGAAAATTCAAGTTAAATTTCACTCAAGTCTTGTGCCTTTGTTTATAGGATCTGTAACCAAAGGCCACGCTGGATGGGGCTTAGAGCAACCTGCTCTAGTGAAAGGTGTCCCTGCCTGTGGCAGGGGATGGAACTGGATGAGCTTTAAGGTCCCTTCCAACCTAAACCACCCAGTGATTCTATGATTCTACAACCCCCCCCTTCCCCCTGCCCATCCAGGATTCCACCCTCCCGAGGGCAGAGACCTGCAATTTAGGGGCTCCAAGCCCGCCCTGTGGAGCTGGGGGGGGCTGGAATTACGGTCTTTAAGTACCACGCATTAAGCTCCTTCCCTGGCAACTGCTGTTTCCATGGAAAACGTTGACTCGGAGCCTCTCGGAGCTCCCTGCAGCCGCAGCCCTGCTCACAGCTTATTTTACACGGCGACCGCAGCCCAGCCAGACCCACTGGTGGGGAATAAATCTATATTTCCTGCAATTAAGCTCCCAGCGACGCGGCGGCGGCGTGCCTTTGATTGCTCTTTTTCCCCCACGCCTCGCTTTGCCTGGCACAAAAGGTTACAAAAGGTTAGTGGCAGCCTAAGGAGAGGCTTTGCCGGAGCGGGTGGTGCTTTGCTGTGGGAGGCAGGAGGAAGCCGGTTAATCGGTGACTATTCCCCACCAGGCAACGGGACAGAGCCGTGGCCTGAGCTGGTGCTTTGAAATAGTCATATTTGCTGACGGCAACTGCAGAAATAAAGGCTTTTAGCAGAGACTGAGCCACAGCAACAAACTCGGCAGGAGCGAGTGAACCTCCCGAAATAAGTGACCTCTAGATGAAGAGATCA
>NW_009927080.1:2074-6711 GCF_000696875.1 Nestor notabilis | reverse complement strand
GTTTTTCTCACTTGATTTAATTCCCAAAAAAAGGAAAAAAAAAAAAAAGAAAAAGAAAAAAAGAAAAAGAAAGAAATTAAGTTTTTTTCCAATTGAAAAAAGAGTTGGTGGCTCCGATTTATCCAAGGTCTCGAAGAGTCGCGACATGTGACAGCTCTTGTGTCGTGCTGAAATTCATTACACGGCATGAAAAGGCCAGAACCATAAAAAGCAGAAGCTGCTGCCATCTTTTCCACTATGAAATTCCTGTCGTTCTCCATAGAGAGCTCATAACACTTGGTTTACCTGCACGTAACTCCTGGCTCAGAAGAAATTATCCAACTTAACTTCTCTTTTTTTCATTAAAAAAATAAAATATTCACGACTATTCCGCTTTTATATAAAATATCAGCAAGCCCCAAAGAAAAAACTAAACTCAAATAAAAAAAACCAAAACCCAAAAAACACCAAAAACATCCATTGCTGAGGTAACGTCATACCTTGAGGTAGCTTTTTTTTTTTGCTTTTATCTTCTTTTTTTTCTTTTTTTTCCTCTTTTTTGTCTTTTTCTCTTTTTGATGTTGGCTTCGTCGTTGTCTCATTGCTCGAACACACGGCAATACCTGGCCTGCTCCCCCCACACACCTACATCTCCCTGGTGTTGCAATGGTTTCAAGGACAGGACCTGCTGCCACCTTCCCTTCTCTCAATGAAAGCCACTTTCCTGGCCTGCTGCATGAGCTGGGCTTGGATTTGGAGAAGGAGCCCAGGAAAACGGCAGCTGGAGCAGGAAGGCTGGTCTCCACTTGGGAAAAGAACTGGTCAAAAGCACCAGCTTGAGGTTTGTTCCCAATTGCCTCTTTTTAGCTGCAAATTGGCTCACCCAGGAGCTGCTCTCCCAGGTCTCCTCCCGGCCGCTGCGTGCGGGGATCCAGCATCATCCCTCTCCCTACAATGAATCCCAATGTTGCTTTCCCACCCTCCCGCTCCAATTTGCGGGAAAAAATCAGTGTAAATCCACATTTTGGCTGGATTTGCAGTGGAAAAACCACGTTGTGGGTGCCCCACCATGGAGACAAGCCCTTCCCCTGCCTGGAAGAGGTGATGGCAGCAGTTACTGTCCCTTCCAAATACTCACTATTAAAACCAAATCATTCCAATAGGTCTACAACAGCAAATCCACGTAAGAGTGACGGGAATCAGTAACCATATTACATTCGGTTGACGTATATATTTGGTATCGTCTCATGAGAACAGTGATTCTTACTGCAGAAAGGAGGGTGGTGGGTGGGTTTGTTCTTTAAATAATGAAGAACTATCATCATAACTGAGAAATAGGCACCAAATGTGCCAATTTCAGGACTCTTTTTTTCCCCGTCTAGAGAGATTTGGAAGAAGGGGTTGGAATGAGATGATCTTTACGGTTCCTTCCAACCCAAACCATTCTCTAAGTCACAAATAGCTCCAGGGGAGTTCACTCATCAAAAGACTCCCTGCATGTTTCCTCAAAAACCCTGGAGGCTCTGATGGGATTTTGGGGCACAAACCTCCTGCTCCAGGTGGGGAAACCAAGGCTGAGGATGCACCAAAGGAACTGGGTACAAAACCAGCCCCGGAGCAGCAGCAAAGCTGAGTTCCCTGTGCTGGGCATCTCCTTGCTCAACCCTCCAACCCTCCAAACTGTTCTGCACGTGTTTAGTTCCCATCATCTGATTACTAAAGAGATGAAGATGAATTCAATGTTTCCTACCAAGCATGGGTGGGTTTTTTTGCTTTTCTTTCTCTTTTTGGTGGTGGTTTATTGCTGTTGCTTGAAGGGAAGAGGGAAAAGCAAATGTGCTTCCACAGCCTTTCCCTTCCCCAGGCAGTTTGCCTCGTCTCTAGGACGGGTTGTCACCTCCTCACGGAGAAAAATGGTCACTTGTCCCACTCCTGCCATTATTTCATAGGCTTAAAAAGAAATAAAAAATAATAAAAAAAAAGGAAATCTGTCTTTAAACTAACCTAAAAATGAAAAGAAACATTCAAACGACTGAAAAGGGAAGAAAAAAAAAACCATCCTGGGAAATAGAGGTGCTCTCCTGGCTTCTAAGGCTCTACAAGGCACTGCACTGCAGGCAGCACAGGCAGGAGGAATCCTGCCCTCCTGTGGTTCTGAGGCTGGAGCGGTGCAGAGCTCCCAAGGGACCCAAATCCGTTTGGTGCTAAGGTGAGGAGGGGATATTTCTTTTAATTATTACTACTTTTTCGCCCGCAATGGATCTTGTGACCAACAAATGTTGGTAAAAATCCACTGGGATTTCTCTTCCCAAAACTAAACCAAACCCATCAAAATTAACTGCTCCAAAAGGCTCAATGTCACTCTGGGAATATCCAACCAGCTGCAGGAGGGAGGGAGGGAAGATGCAGCCACTGGGATGGGAACCTCCAGAGGCTACTTAAAGGCAGCCGGTGCCGCGCCGGCCTCGGCATCACTGGCACCCTGCAGCACCTCTCGCTTCATTTAAGTAGCTGTCCTGGCACGTGGAGCTGAAACTGGATCCCGTGTTTTCCCTCACCCCTGCCATCTACCTCGGAAGCCAATCAAACTGCCTTTAATCTCGATGGGTTAATGAAAAGTTAGCATCTGTCTACGGTAACTGATTCCCAGCCACTCTTAAAGCCTGGCACTGGCTCGTTCCGCGCTTCCCGGTGGTGTCGGTGCTGCTCTTATTTCCTCCGTGCTTGTGTCTGACCGCTCTGTCCCTTCTGGTGCTGCTGCTTCACCTGCGCCAGGATGTCTCGGATCTTGCGCTGAGCCATCTGCGGATGAGAAGAGCCAAGGAGGGAGCAGGGGAATAACCCGGGTGAGACCCCAGGAGCAAGACAAATCACTCCGCTTATTGTGGAAGATCACAGAATCCTGGTTTGGGATGAAGGGACCTTAAAGCTCCTCCAGCTCCAACCCCTGCCCCGAGCAGGGACACCTTCCACTAGAGCAGGTTGCTCCAAGCCCCCGTGTCCAACCTGGCCTTGAACACTGCCAGGGATGGGGCAGCCACAGCTTCTGTGGGCACCCTGTGCCAGCGCCTCAGCACCCTCCCAGGGAAGAGCTTCTGCCCAAGAGCTCATCTCAGTCTCCCCTCTGGCAGGTTCAAGCCATTCCCCTTGTCCTGTCCCTCCATCCCTTGTCCAAAGCCCCTCTCCAGGTCTCCTGGAGCCCCTTTAGGCACTGGAGCTGCTCTAAGGTCTCTCTGGAGCCTTCTCTTCTCCAGGCTGATCAAACTCAGGCAGGTCAGATGCTGCAGTGCTCAGCAGGGCTGGGGGAAGCAGCTCTTGGCAGTCCCTTCCTGCCCTGTTTGCAGCGCGCTTTCCTCCAGAAGCTGGATTTGGGAGGTCATACCCCACATACACACACGCTCTCGCAGCTCTCCCTGCCTCCCCTACCATCACACCATCACCCACAGCAAAAAGCACAGCTCACCATCATCCACTCCTGCAACCACCACCAGAAAACGCTTGTAACAGGAGGATACACGCATGGACACAACCGCATACGAGCCACCAGAGAATCCACCATCACTTTGTGCAGGAGCTGCCCGGGTCATACCTGGCTGGCATAGAAGTGCCCAATGATCTTCACGATGACCTGCTCATTCTCATCAGGGGTCTGGTCCCGCGGCACCACCACCTCTGCTGCCGTCAGGTTCTGCAGCTCATTGACCTGCGGGGAAGGGGCAGAGGCCCCCCCAGTCACACTGTGCAGCAGGGACAAGCCCCTCTGGGAAATCCCGGCCAGTCCTATGGGAAGCGTGTCCCTGGGATGTCCTCAGGCACTGGCATGGAGCAGCCGCCCTTCCCGGGACATCCCTCCCTGGGACATCCCTCCCCGGGTGCTCCCACTTACGGTTTTGCCCCCTTTGCCGATGACCCTGCCCGCGGCCGAGGCGGGGACCCGGATGTGTGTCTCCAGCTTCACTTCTTCCTTCGGTCCAAAGAAGTTCTCTTCCTTCAGCTTCCCATAAATCCTGCCTTGTGCCTATGGAGGGAGCAGAGTCAGGCACCATCCGAGGTGTCCTACCCCTCACATGGGGCAGCATCCCAGCAAATCCCAGTTCCTTGAGGTTTTAAACCAACTCATCCCCTGGGAGAGCTGATGCTGGGTTCACCCAGCCACAGACGGGGGGGGTTAGAAGTGGGGTGACCACCCTCCTCCTCCCTTCCCAGCTCCATGGGGCAGTGAGAGGGACACCCCGAATCCCCCCCAGTGATGATAGCCCTGGGGGTAACCTTGAACTGAGCTTCTGGAGGGCCTGTGATGACCACCATGCGCACTTTGGAGTCCGGCGTCTCCGGAGGGGCAATCTGGAGGGGGAAGAGAGATGGTGGCTGCAGTGGGGAGCAGCACAAGCAGGGTGGCCGTTGCCCTCCTTCCCCTGCACCACAGGCCTGGGTCTCCAGCCCGACCGTCTGGGCTCTTCCAGTGGTTATCCCAGACAGAAAGGTCTCCCCCCGCTGGGACAACCCTACCTTGATAGAGGCACTTGCGAACCGGGAGAGCTGCTTGATGTGCTGGCCCTTCTTACCGATGATGGCCCCGACCGCCTGCGCGGGGATGAAGACGTGCACCGTCTCCTGCTCCGGAGGCTGTGGGTACAGAGGTCCGTGCAACCACAGGG
>NW_009927080.1:0-2033 GCF_000696875.1 Nestor notabilis | reverse complement strand
TGAGCCGCCACCAGACCCTGTTGGGTCTGAGGAGCATCTCCACCACGTTTGCAATAGTTTGGAAGACCAGATCCTGCACCCACGCTGGACCTGACCTGCCTGCTGCCAGCAGGAGCTGCTGGAGACACCACCCTGTCCATCACAAGGGTCTAGAGATCCCCGAGCTGGAAGCAGGAGCAGCTTTGCTGGTTGATGTTCACCTACCATGAAGGAGCTGTACGGCGCGGCCCCAGAGACGCTGCTCGGTGGTGGAGGTACCGCGTTGGAGGAGGCAGGGAAGAGGCCAACCGCAGCCAGGTTAAGGCCAGGGATGAGGTGAGATTGCAACTGAGAGCAAGATGAGAGAAACGCGTGTTGCTTTCACCAGGGCATCCTCCTGTAGAGCTCCCATCAGCTTAGACAAACCCCACTCACGCTCATGGCAGCCACGTCGTTCTCGTAGGCTTCCCTCACTTTCTTCATGATCTCCTGCTCTGCTTTGCAGCAGTTCTCAATGGACCCCTTCACCGTGATGGTCCTTTCGGGGTTGTACAGAGTCAGGTCCTGCAAGCTGGTGAGAAAGCCAGCATCAGTGCCAAAACCTGCGCTACACCGGGTCCTCTGCTCCTTCTCATGGGTGCTACTGGGGTGCTGGGTACCAAGGGTACCACTGCTAAAGGGCACCAGAACTGCCTGGTCCCAGTCAGAGCAGGGACCAGCATCGTGGTTTGTACTGGGAAGTCCACTCTGTCTTTCCCAAACACACGATTTAATAGTAAAACCCCAGTTCTGGGGATCAAACCAGTGGGTCTTGAGCTCTGCAGCCCTGGAGGGATGGGAAGGGGACACCAAAGAGAAGGGAAGGGGGATACAGAAAATACAAAGCCTGGCTTCCCATCCGACCCGCTCCCATCACATCACCCCTCCTCATCCTCATCCTCCCCACCCGCCCCGGGCTGAGGAAGGTCTGCCCAGAGGAGCCTTACGATGAGATGGTGATTTTTGTCTCCGTGTCCTGCTCCACTTTCTTCAGGTTTCGCCCTTCTTTGCCGATCAGGCGCCCCACAAAGTTGTTATGGGCCAGGATTTTCAGAGGCACTTCGTCAGCTCTTGGGAGAGGAATGGGGGAAAACCAACATGAGGATCACTGCAGCCAGAAGAGGAAGGATTTGGTACAGAGGGATGCGGGGAGCTCAAGTCCCCTTGCTTGGAGTCCCCCAGACCAAAGCTCCTGCACACACGGGAGCACCACGAGGATCGGGGTGTTAGGATGGTACCACAGCCTAGTGAAGAGGGATACACATGCACAGAGAGACAGGGGGAAACCTTACGTCTTGGTGTCCTTTGCCTCCTTCTGCATGATCTCCAGAATCATCTTGCAGGCAGCGGAGCAGCCCTCAGGGGTGGAGTGGATGCTGATGGCTTTTTCCGCGGCTCCTGCATTTTCTTTCCGGTGCACGTCAATCCTGCAAGCACAGGGGGGGAGCTGGGGTGGAGGAAGCAGCTCTGCAGCTTCCCAGCAGCACAAGTGCCGGCTGCTCCGCTCCCAGCGGAGCCCACGCTCGACTGTAAGGTTATATGCACTCAGGGAAGGCAGGAGGAGTTAATTCTGGGCTCGATGCTCAGCGTGGACGCAGTAGTTAGGAGCTCAAATCACACGAACCCAAATAAGGCATCGGCATGTATTTATTTTAAGCAACGGGAGTGATGAAGTGGTGGAAGAAGCACGTGCCTGGGGGTCCATCACTCCACGTCTTAGATAAAGCCTTCCTTGGGGGACACGAGCCGGAGCCAACATAAGCTCAGGGGTCAAATGCAAGAGCAGAGGGGGTGAAGCTCAACAAGAACGTGCTAAATGAGACTGACTGAAGCAGCGGCTTCCCCACGTGCTTGCGTGGGTCCCATCCCACCCAGGGTGGTCCCAGCAAAGGGAGACACATAGGGAAGTGCAGACAGAAAGCCTGGCTGGGGCAGGACATGGGAAGGTGGCTCTTGGACACGCTGCCCTGCACGGCACAGAGGAGCTGGAGGGGCCTCAAACAGCCCATGCTCCA
>NW_009927079.1:0-11979 GCF_000696875.1 Nestor notabilis | reverse complement strand
GCCGAGGAGCCCCGCACCCGGCCCTGCCAAGCTCTGCTGATGCAGGAGCGGCCCCGCCGCCTCAGAGGAGCCGGAAGGCAGCGAAACCTGCGCTCCGGCGCGTTTTCAGGCTGGTTTTCACCTCCCACCGGCCGCTGCAGGGGCCTACGAGGCAAGGAAACTTTCAGGGGCAGGTGGCAGCGACCGACTGTTCGGCGATTTCTCGGGCAGTGGTGTCTGCTTTAGATTCCCAACAGGAAGCCGAAATCCCACTAACAAACTTTTACCTAGCAGATTAATTAATTTCAGAGGATTCCAAAGTTTAATAGCTTATGATACTATTTTTTTCATTTCGCTCCAGCAGTGTTTGCTTGCTGATGGATTTGGTTTGTTTCAGGAGCATATATTTCAGTAGAAATATGGGTTCCTTGTAGCCCGATGAAGGGTAGATATGCTTGAACACTATTGCTTAATTAGAGATTTGCTGAAAGTAACCAATGGCTACTAAAGGGGTAGTTTTTACTCTCTTCAGCCTATTTGATTAACTTTAAGTAGCAGCTGCTGGAGGCCATTAGCTTCCCTCTGCAAACATCATCAGAGGTGGGTTTCTCCACATTGTCCTGCTCTGTGTGTCCATGCAGCCCTATCCAGCCTCCAAATGCATTGGGAAAGTCAGTTCTCCACTGGGGCTTTGCCTTTTCCATCCCAGCTGGAAGAGCTAACAAAGGTGCTAGGTTTGATGTGGACCAAGAGTATTAATGATACAGGTGATCCAAAGACTTCTAGTCTAGACAGTCTGGCTAATGTCAGTGCAATGTCTCAGCTCAGGGACCAGCGAACACCCACCAGATTTAATGACATAGAGCTGGGCCTGGGTCTGACATCATGTCAACACCGTTGAAATTTCAGGGTCCTTAATTTGCTTTCTCTATAGGGTTTCCTCACATTCCTGTTGCAGCAGGATATAGCATGTACCAGTGCCCAGGCTGAGTTCTTTCTCTAGTTGGTTTTGTGCATGAGGTCTTCACTGGCAGTGATTGAGGAGCTACAGCTGATAGACACTCTGATGTCACTCAAAAATTGTGCTGGGCCCTAAAAAACCATTTGAAATTGTCTCTCAGAATAAGACGTGACATGCATAAGCCACTGTGCTGTGATCAGCAGAGGAATCTATGTTGTTACCTAATTAAAAATGGAGCAAAACTGATTATTTGCTACAGGAAAATGAAACCAGCACATGTAATTAATTTCCAGCAAATAAATTACACATTGGGATGCACTAAAGCTAAAATACTCATCACTGCAGCCTGCCATTTCTCAGAAGAGCTGGGCAGATTTGCCAGTGTGGCTCTCTACAACGTATCTAAGGCTTCTCAGAATTTCACATGTGTCTAATGGGGTCATTATAGAAATAATAATGTAAAGAGCATTCTAGGGGCTTCCTGAACATGAGACAGGCTGGCTAGAGGCTGAGTCTCTGTACCCATGCCTCAGGAGGGCTTTACATCCCCTGTGCTTTTTATTGCCCTATCTTCTTGTCTTGATGTCACCAACACTTCTAGAATGGTTCCATCAATAACAGAATTGGAGAAAAATGTATATTGTTGTCATCCTTTGCTTCTGTAAAGCATCTTTCATCCTTCCCTCTTGCCCATGCCTGGTTTTACAGAAAGGATATGCTCAGGGTAGAGGAGATCTTTGTAGTATACTCTGGTTTTTAATGTACGGGCTGTGTGCCCAGAGAGTTGAATGGCTGATAAATGTGACAAAATAAATAAAACAAATAATAAATCCGAGATGTTCCATATGCTTCCCAGAGGGGAGTGGGTTCTATTATTCCTCTTTAGGTAAATGGGACAGCAGCCAATGTTTTCACACTTGGATGCTGTATTCAGGTCCTTTGGTATGGATCAAGGTGCCTTGCTTGAAATGCTTGCACTGGAAAGAGCTGGCGCTGGACACTTTTATGAGATCCCAGTGAGAACAAGGGGTTGTCAGGAGGCCAATGCAGCCTTCTTAACTTTGCTCCATGGGAAGCAACGAGCAGCAAATGATGCTCAACACCTTGTCCTTTTGCAGAAAGGCCTATCTCTAGGAGTTTTGTATGCTGTGTCTCTTGAGCCCACTAACAGTCATGAGGTTAACACAGGGAGGAAACATATGGGGGGCATCGGCTCTGGCACACACTACCCTTGCTCTCCTCAGGTACAAAAATAATTAAAAAAAAAAGCATTGATCCATCAGCTGAGAGTGCAGAACTGGTTCCTCTTGATTGGTTACATCTGAGCTACCGACTAGTAAATCAGAAGGGGTGATGGCCAGGTATCTCAGCGCAGACTTGCATGCCTGACTGTTACAGATCCTGCATTGGGATGGATTCAGCTGCCAGGTCAGGCTCACAACACATATTCTAACTCTAGTCTTCCAGAGCTCTGGAATTATTGTTTACATACCTCCTCTTCACCTTTCTGTACAAGCCATCACTCAGTGTGGAGGGGGTGGAAAAAGGAAGAAAGCATGGCTATTGCTGCAGTGATTCTTGATATGCCTATGTGGTGGTCTGACACAAAATCGTATCAGAATTTTTTTTTTTTTTTTTAATATTGTTAGATCAGAGATTTAAAAATGGTAGAGAGAGTGAGAAGGCAAATGCAAGCAGGAAAGCTCTGCATGGACTGCAGCCGAACAGCTTGAACACAGCATACCAGTCATTGTGCACAAGTATGTGAGAGACAGACAATATAAATGCTGATGTGGGCAGCCAGGATCAGACAGCCAGAAAGCTGCCAGAGAAACATGCCTTTTTGTTTTCCACCTTTCAGGAAGTAAACAGTTACCTAAACCCATTTTCAAGCCCACCTACTCGGTCAATAGCTGTACTGCGCCTCCTTCTCCACTTACAGCTCTTTAATGGTGCAGAGAAGCTTTGATTGCCATGGCATGGGCATCATCCCTCTGGCAAACCATTACTTAAATCCAATCCTTCGAAGGTTCCTACTGCTCTCTTAGTGATGGGGAGCTGTTCATCAGCTGACTACCCTCTGATTGCTTGTCACAGCCAAACTTCCTGGTTCTTTTTCCTGGATGAAGATATTAAATAAATCTCAAGTGATGTAATTACCATAACTCAGTTGACAAAGCTTGTGGGCAGACACAGCCGGGGGCTGGAAGGAGCTCTGTCACATTTTCTTTGGTCTTTCTGGGCAGTTGCAAATATGCCAGTGCAAGGCATGCTGCTGCTGGGAAGCCTGTGGGGTTTATGCATCCTCCAAGCATCCAGAAATAATCCATATATTGATTGGAATGATCATCTCAAAGGAGATCAGAAATAACTTCTGGAGTGCCGTGCCTTGGTATATCTGCTGCCTTGGGCTGGAACAAAAAGCATGGTGCTCTTCACACAGGGAGTCCCTGTGCTATTGCTTTCTCCCCAGACAGGGACTGAGCTTCCACTTGCTGTCTTCCTGCAAGGATCATGGGCTGCCTCTGATTTGATACAGAGAAAACATTTTATTTTTTTCCATGGCAGCTTGCTTTCTGTTAAGGGAAAAAAAGAGATTGTCCTTTCTTGAAAAATCAGGCATGTCCCGCAACAGGCGCCAAAGCAGGGAAGCACAACTGCATTGCCTTTGGTATAGTAAGAAATCTAGGTCTTTGTTTTATTGAGCTTTCTCTACAAGCAGTCTTGAGGCCAGTCAATGTGCAGAAGTATGTGAGACAGCTGATGCAACTGCTGATGAGGACAGCCCCCACCTTTCCTCCTTTAGGATTTGGATTTCAAATTCAAACTTGAAAAGCCACAGCACTTCTCTTCAGGACTAGACAACCCTAAACATAGAGCTTTCCTGGTAACAAGTCCTACACTAACTCCTACAAAAGGAATTCCTTGTCCCCTTGGGTGACTAGTCAGAATTATGACTTGAATAGAGCAGGTGCAATAGATGGTGCATTTCAGGATATCTTCAGAAGGCATTGAGCCAAATGCTGAGTGGTTTTAACTATCCAGGAATGCAGTAATTGTCATGAAATCCCAAACCTAAAAGGACCTGGAATTTAGACATTAAAAAAAGAGAAAGTATATAATCACAGGTCCCTTGGATATTTCTACTACTCTCCTGAGTCAAGCCAAATTTGTTTCAAGCCTCTAATTGCATTCTCAGATGTATGTTATTTTAGCAACATGCAACAGTCCTAGAAGTAGCTCCCACTTGTCTGACATGGGATTTAGAGAGAAAACAATGTTGTTGAACAAGCCTATTAGGGGCTGATCCTGAGAGATATGCCATGCTCTCCAAATCAAGGTGAACTGAGAGGATCTAGCACATCACCAGGCATTTGCTTAGTTACCAGGATTCATAATAAAACACAGTAACACTGAGGATATTCCCCTCAGGACCATCATGATTATACAGTGGCACAACACTGCCATACTCAGCTTAAGAAAACAGGAGCAACTTAGTATGTCTGTCCTCAGGATAACCCATTTGTGGCACAAAGGGGTCATGTGTGGTGACACCATGCCAGGATGACCAGGAGATGAACCTTGTGAATCCTGTGCTTAAGCTAAACTCTGTTTCAGTATACTAAACATCTTGAACATTTGAGACTGTTTCCCCAAATTCTTACAAATCCATATCTTAGGATTTACCATCTTAGGCTGCCCACATAACTTTCTCAGCTACAGCAGGTTTTTTTCTGTAGGAAAATACACAAATGCTGCATAAATACAATGCAGGCAGTGAAGTCACTTAAAAGCCCAATAATCTTACTAGTTCCATCAGTAGCAGATGAGTTTCTATGTTGGCAGAGGCCAAGGTCCAGACATGAGGAGAAGGCCATTTTAGGTGTCTCTGAAGTGACCCTAATTGAATATAGTGGGTCTTGAGAAGGGAGGGGACACTGGAGATCAGAGAAGGACACATAGTAGAGAATTACTCTGCTGTCGTGACACCCCACCTGGAGTACTGCATTCAGTTCTGGGGCCCCCAACACAAGAAGGACATGGACCTATTAGAGCAAGTCCAGAGGAAGGCCACAAAGAGTATCAGGGGGCTAGACCACCTCTCCTATTAAAACAGGATGAGAGAGTCGGGCTTGTTCAGGCTGGAGAAGAGAAGGCTCCAGAGAGATGTGATAGCAGCCTTTCAGTGCCTTGACGGGGCTGACAAGAAATCTAGAGAGGGACTTCTGTAAGAGTATGTAGTGATAGGACAAGGGGGAATGACTTTAAGCTGTAAGAGAGTAGATTTATATTAGATATTAGGAAGAAATTCTTCACTGTGACGGTGAGGTGCTGACACAGGTTGCCCAGAGAAGCTGTGACTGCCCCATCCCTGGCAGTGTTCAAGGCCAGGTTGGATGGGGCTTTGAGCAACCTGGTCTAGTGGAAGGGGGGACTGCCCATGGCATGGGGTTGGACCTAGATGATCTTTAAGGTCCCTTCCAACCCAAACCATTCTTACGTATCTGTGATCCATTCAATGAACATTGTAGGAGGACATTCTAGTTTCTCCCTGTGCTGAAGAAGCACCCTCCACATGCACCAGCTCCACACCATTTTCACATCAGGAACAATCAGTTTCCAGATCTGCCTGGAAATGTCAAGTACGAAACACTGGGCTAACCCTCAGCCCGTTAAGATACTGTATTGCCCTTCTGTCTCTTGCCCTGAATATGCTCCAATGCACATCAGAAATACAGGAAAGCTCACGACTGTTGCTAGCAAGTGCACAAAGATTTCACTGACAGGTAACACTCCTTGGTGACTTCTCCCTGTGCCTTTGCACAAAGGACAAGTGCAGTGTCTGTCAATGAAAGAACAGAGGGCTCCATCAGGCAGAGATAAGACAGAGATAAGAGGGTAAGTGTGGATTTAAAGGCAGGGCTGTCAGGGATGAAGTGCTGCTGGCGATGAAAGCATTGAGAAATGGAAGTGCAGTGAGTGGGAAAAGTTAATGGATTTACACCAGTGGAAACAGGAGTTGATTTTTGACAGTTGAACTTCTAAGGAGGGTCCCCCAGTAGTACCTCAAAATGGAATCGTTGTTCTGAAAGGGAGGTCTTGGCCTTGCGTGTGGCCCAGACACAGCATTTAAAAGGGAGCTTGAGCATTGCATTGACACACTCTCCCAGAGCCTCAGGAGCATGTGAACTGAGAGACTGTTAAGTCCAAGTGGTGGCCTAGATCTACTGCTTCCTAACACACGTTATGTTAATTAAAGGGATATTTCAAAACCATATACATATTCTTGCCAAGATAATTGATTTAGAAATTTATGTAGTTAAAGTGTTTTGTAATTACATTTTACGGTAGAGTGAGCATTTCAGGGATAGATGCTGTCAGGTGATGAACACCTCCAAGAAGGGGCTGGGTTTCCTAGTGGGCTGAACCCTCACTGCTGATGAGCTGGAAATCTCCTCTGGTCCTTGGGTCATAGGGTCATGCAGCTCTTAATGAGCTAGTCCCACTAGACTGAAGTATTCAGTCTCACAGCCCCCAAAAGGCAATCCAGAAAAGCACTTGCTTCTGAGCCATTGTCTGCACATAGGCAGCAATTCCCTCCAGTTGAAGGGGTTTTTCCTTCCTAACAGGCTTTATCGTCATCTGGTGATGTTTTTTTAACCCTCAGGTCAGATGAAGGTGGCTGTGGTGATGGGCTGGCTCTAATACCAGCTTCTTCCATCATAAGACTAATGTATTTTTCTAGACCTTCCTCTGAGACAAACACTTGCTCTCATTCAAGAAGAAGGGGAAAACATTAACTCTGGGAAACACTTCCCTCCCGTGCATCAACCCCAAACTCACATCCCTGCCTTTCTGAACTGCCCTCTAATGGCATGAATAAACTCCTGGCCCTGAAAGCACTTAAGCTAGGTGGCAAGAGCTACAAGCCCTTTGATTTGCAATGGGAAACCAAGGCACAGGCAGGAGAATTCCCTCATTCTAGTCAGCAGTGAAGCACTACATGGGGACCTATTTTACCTCATAGCAAGACTCTCTTTCTGAAAGTAATTTTCACATCCCTGTGTGATGTGCAAATAAGCACACACACAATATATATCTGTTTTTCTTCCCTTTCTTTACAACTGAATAATCACACAATCTTTGTTCCACGGAACTTTGACTGCTGCTGTTTATTGCCCTCTGGAAACTGGATGACAACAGCCCACAGCTCCTCCACAGCAACTCAACAAAGTTCTCCTGAGCAGAGAATTACGCCCGTTGGAGGCAATAAACAGCAGGAGTGGTAGAGTGACTAAGCACCAAAGTTCCTGCATTTCTTTAGAAACTATCAATGAGAAGGAAGAAAGGATGCCCTGGAGGATAAATAGTGCCTTAGGAAAAAGTTTCCAGCATGTTCTAAAAAGGAAGGTTTCCATGCATAAGACACAGGCTAAATTTGAACCTCATACCATCACTGAAGCTGTCTGTGGTCCTGGGTAAGGCTTCCATGCCAGACATGGAGTCCAGAAGAGCCAGCAACGTGCTGCCCCAGATCCTCCGCACCTACCCCATGAGAAGCAGTGATGGCCATTCAATCTTGCCATGGTCCCACCAGAAAAGCTGGTGGCTGTTCTTTCCCTTACTTCCAACCATCACCCAACCCCATCACGGTGGCAATGTCATGGGTCTCTGTCCAGGCTCCCTCACCCAGGAGGGTGCATAGGTCAAGTGGGCTTAGCCCAGTGTAGGACCAGCTTTTGTCACCTGCAGGGCATGGTATTGTGGTACAATGGTAACTCTGGGAATGGGCTTAGGTCTGATGAGACCCATAGGAAGATCATAAGCCGACAGTACTGCAGCAGCATACATTATATACATTATGATGATGAGGAACTGCTGCTGACATGTGCTAAACAAAGCCCCTGGCTGGAGTCGTCATCATCCAGGCAAAAGGCAGTGCAGGCAGACAACCAACCTCTTCCTTGGTATGCTGCTTTTCCAATTACATGGTGGTACCACATCAAGGGAAAGTGTTTCCTCTGGATGCACCAACTTACTGGAAAATTGGAAACTCACAGGCAAATTGGCGCAGAGTACCCTGAGATATACCCTCCTCCTGCCCTGCCCAGTGTGGCTTGGGTGCGTGATATCAGGAGGGCTTGCAGACAGAGATTGTATTTCTCCTATTTGAAGCCATCATGTGTTGGGATTCTGCTGCTGAGTTCACCCACCCCTGTTCTTTTTTGATGCCCTGTGGGAAGCTCTCATTTAGGCACACAAGAATCAAAACTGTGAGGGATTTCAGCACAAAAGACTGCCTTCCAGTCTTCTTTTTTTCTGAAGCAGAGCTGCTCTGGCAGTGGCATTGGTAATACATGCTCCCACAAAATTGCTGTCCCAATGAAATCCTGA
Organism: Nestor notabilis; assembly: GCF_000696875.1. Taxonomy (NCBI): domain Eukaryota; kingdom Metazoa; phylum Chordata; class Aves; order Psittaciformes; family Psittacidae; genus Nestor; species Nestor notabilis. The sequence continues at coordinate 3,644 of NW_009927079.1, read as the reverse complement.
AGTACACAGGGGGGAAAAAAAATTAATCTCCTTTTGTTCTCTTTCCTGACCACCTCTTCCTACATTTTTCTTTTTGATTAATTTTTATGTTCAATGGTATAAATTTTCCAGGTCAGTGCCAAGTCCCTTGGTTGTGTGATCTTCACATACCAGCAAACATATGCAGAGAGATGAGAGGAGACCACGTGCAAACCAATCCATCCTACTGACACTTTTATTTATCTATTTTCTTTCCCCATCTGCCACTGCTCAACTCCCTGTGTGTGTGTGAAAGAGGGATGGGGAAAGAGGATGGGATACTGGTAGAGCCACTGAAGATCTCCCTTTAGCTGTAGCTCTCCCCTTTCCTTCCTACTAACCTGCTATCCATCCCTCCTCTGGTCATCTTACATTGCCTCCAACCCTTTGCTCATGTTTTGCTTTGCAGCAAAAAAAAGACTAATGTATCAAATAAAAACAACACAGTGGGTTTTAGTGCTGATGCAAGATGCCAGCATGACAGTCAGGAAGCTGGAGCCATCTGCCAAGTCCAGACTCAACACCAGTGGCAAAGCTGCCCTGCTGCCGGGTGCATTGAGGGCTCCCAAGCGAAAAGCACCAGTGTCCACAGCTTGAGCTGAGCTCCGTGGCTGAAAGCAGAGACAGATGCACATAGTCTGTGTATTAGGCAGAGGGGGGGCCTCTTAACACACACTATTAATATTTCATGGTCCTGATATCCAGCAACCACACTGAGAGAAGAGACAGGAGTTTGTTCTTCTAGGTTCACATTTAACCATGCCCTTCCCACTGAATGTGCAAGCCAAAGTTAATCACAGCACACAGTGGTGTTCTTTGCCCACTAGGCCTGGGTCAAGACCTTAATTTTTTTCATATAGTCTGCATCATCTGTAACAATTACTACTCTAATCTTACCCAAGATGGTTCTGGACCACCACCTACAACCAAAGCAAGGTCCAATGGCTGCTAAATCTCTCTTCTATTATATCATTTGGATAATCTCCACCTAGAGTATTTAACTGTTACAGCAATCCTGTTTTCTCTTCTAGGAACTAAACCTTAAGAACTCATGACCCTCCAGGTATTTGCAAAGCAGCATGCATTCAAAATGCACTTCTTTTATAGCAGCGATGTTATCACATAGTGAGCTTGTTCCTGGAATGAGCATTGCTTAGGAGTTGTCAATACTTTAATCGGATTTATACAAGCTGTGTTCTTTCCTCCCTCTTCCCTCAAATAAGCAATAGTAAGCCCTCAACCTGGACAAATCCCAGATAGTGGGATCAGTACCTGGCAATATAACAGCTTTGTTGTTGAAACTGGGGATGAGGCAGAGACAACTGGAAATTTTTCTCCCGTTTGTTTTTAATTCTGCTTTCATGTAGCTTGTTGCCTGCCTGAAGTATGACTGCCCTATAGGAATACGCTTCGTTTCTTATATTATTGTGTGTCAATTAAGTAATTAATAAAAGTCTGGAAAATCTATTTAAAAAGTTGGTTGAATCCACAGGGAACATTAATACCACATGGTGTCATGACCCTGAATAAAACCTGACAGCATGTGCAAATTCAGAAGGAACTACCTGTTCTGCTGTTAAGAGGTCAAGTTCAGGCACTGCATCAAACGATTTTAAAGACCTGGTCTTTAACTCATCTGTGGACTGGAAAATATTTGCAGGGCATATGGGGGTTAGTCTTTGTCCTCCAGAACTCAGTTGTCACTTTACAACCATATGATGTATTAGACATCGCTAGACATGAATGTCACTGCTTTTAGCCTCAAATTCTGTCTGCACAATATTGTGCTGTAATGCAGACACAGTCGGCATCTTGATTTGATTTGTTTATTGCTTCACAATTCACTCCAGAAGGGCTTAGGGCCCAATTCTTCAAACAGAAGAGAGAAAAGTCATGAGAAAAGTCATGCCCACCACTGCCTACAGAGCTGAGCCCCTCACATCCAGCAAGCAGTGTTCGCACAGCACAGGAGAGCACCACCCACCCTAGCAAAACTGTATGGAAACAGTGGCCATCTCCAAACTTTACTTGATCTCGGAGGCAATGCTTGATTTCTCTGTGTTACAGTGAATCCAGATGGACAACAGGAAAGAACCAAGGGACGTGCTGAAAACCCAGCTGCTGCTTCTGAGCTTGGATTTTCCAGGTCAATACATTTTGAAATTTTTTCCACCAACAGAGAGAAGGGAAAACCTCGCACTTCTGCACTCAGCCTTAAATCTAGCTCCTGCAAGATAATTTTAAAAGGAATTTGTTGCCTGTTAAAAGAGAAGACCCACTTCCAACTCATACATCTACACTGTCTTTTGATTTAAGGCTGCCCCACAGCAATGAACAGACCTTCACCACTATTCCTCTACATGGTGCTATTGAGGGTCTCAGTAGTAAAGGTGGTTTGTAGCATGGACATCTGTTTTCTAGGATCTGAATCAAGAATCATAACCTCGTTTCACATACACCAGTGAACAGCTGTCAGAGAGCGACAGCTTTCAGGCCTCATCAACCTGAACTAAATGCAGGCCAAGAAGTTACTGGCAGAAGACTCCAAAATCATCAACAACTTCTGAAGCATTTATGTCATCAGCAGTAGCAGCATAATCTCAGATTAATACATCAAATCACGAATCCAGAAAAATTACTGTATCAGCAAGTATATATGTTTGTATGCATGCAAATATGTATATATGTATAAACTCAATGTGTGTGCTGTCTGTGTATGTGGTACACCCTTGCGTGACATGAGATCCAATCAGAAAACTCTAGTACTTTTCTCCTTTCCAAATACAAGAGCTATGGAGTGACCACTGAATCTGAAAGATGGAAAATGTCAGAGACCACCAAGAATAACTGTTGTTACATTATATGATCAGCAAGTGAAATACATTGCCTCAAGATACCACCCAGGATCAAAACGTGCATTTTATTGTGGACAGCCACAATATTGTGTGACAATCCCATGATCTATCACCTAAAGCATGGATTTGATCTGTGGTACAGACAAAAGAAAGGATTCAGTGGACAACCATGCTGAATGGGATGAATAGTTCCTTTATTTTTGCGTAATGAAGCTAAATCACATAATCTTTTACTGTGGTAACTCTTGTGTTTTGTAATCCTTTTTACTGGACAAAAATATTCCAAACAATGCTAGTTTCTTGAGTCCCAGAAGTTACAACTGATCTTAGGCAAACTTTTGCAGCCGCCAAACCATGACATGAGCAAACTTTCTGTGAATCCTTCATGAACCTTTCTCAGGGTGAGGCATGGCCTGTCCTCACCATATTACACAAAACTCTTTTCACTTTTTTATTTTCAAATGCGAGCTTGTAATTGAACTCGGGCATACTTGACTACATGACAAACACTAAACCCACCACTTACTGTACAATATACGATGTCTGTGTTTAGGTATAGCCCCAGTGCAGAAAGGACAACTCTTTATTCACCTGTAAAGAACCCTGCATGTCTGTGCCACCATAAGAATAAAAAATATTCATTCTACTACCAGTCTCTTGAGCCATTCACGCCACTTCCTTCTCCCTCACCACCTTATATTAAGCCTTTGAAAGCTGAAAGGAGCTGTAAATCTTTCTAAATGCCAGAGGACCATTTTGCTAAAACATTAT
>NW_009927078.1:11978-39881 GCF_000696875.1 Nestor notabilis | reverse complement strand
AGACCGTGGGAGCCGGGAGCACGGTCCTGCGGGGCTCCGCGGGGCTCCCAGGGCTCCGGCTCCGCTGCAGCTCAACAGCAGGGGATGGGGAAGAAAAGGGTCTGCGCTGCTCTGGGGAGGGGTCTCGGGGCTCACCTCGCTTTGGAAAGTGAGTTCTGAAATCAAACCGGTACAGGGTGAAAAGGGACAAACCCCACCGAAGATGGATGGACTCCTGACTGATTTCGAAGGGGTGAACTCAGAACTTGGTGAGGGAGACCCAGGGGGGGATGGGCACATCAAGGTGGGAAAGCAGGAGTGGGTGCAGAGGTGAACCTGCACCAGGTCACCAACCATGCCCAAACACCCCCCCTTCCGAGCTTCTCTGCTCGGCTCCTTCCTTTTAGATTGGATATTAGGAGAAATTTATTCACCAAAAGGGTGATCAAGTATTGGAACAGGCTTCCCAGGGCAGTGGTGGAGTCACTGTCCCTGGAAGTGTTCACAAACTGTGTAGATGAGGCCATTAGAGACATGGTTTAATGGTGGACTTGGCAGTGCTGGGGGAATGATTTGACTTGGTGATCTTAAAGGTCTTGTCCAACCTGGTTGATTCTATTATTCGATGATTCTCAGAGCTAGAGCAGGGCTGCCCATGGCTGCAGCTTGGTGGGGCAGACACCTCCCAAGCTCAGGCTCATTGGTGCTGGCTGGGCTCAGTGCCTGAAGATGCCAAGAGCATCCTCTTAGGAAGCTGCTTTGCACCCATCTTGTATTTGCTTCCCACCCTCTTCCCTCTCTTCCTCCCATCTGTGCCACTGGAGACACTCCTATGGAAGCTGGGTCTTTGTTTTGGGGCTCACCCCACCTGCAGCCACATCCTCGCCAGGGACACGCTGCAGTTGCCGGGGTGATGGTTACGATGTGATAAACAGAGGGAAATGGCGATGACGCCAGCTGGGAAAGGGCAGAGTGAATTTTATTTCACGTTTATTGAAGCACAAATTACCATAAGAAACAGCTTCCTCATGTGCAAACAAGAGAAACTGAGACCCTTTGGGCTGCACGGGTTCTCCCCGGGCACAGAAAGCAGGCTTTCAGCAAACATCCCTGTCCTGCTGTCTGAGCTGAGCTGTGGGTTTTCTGTGGAAATGTCTGTTTACATTTGGAGACAGCTAACAGGGTGTTTAGGAAGGCTCTTTTGGCAAGCATGGTATGGAGGTGGCCACAGCAGGATGCTCTGGCTTGCAGACAGCCAGCTCTGCTCGCCAGGACACATTGACCAGAGCTTCATGGAGGTAGGGAAGGAGCCAGTGATCCCATGGAGGAACAGGAAAGGGCTGTATCCTTTGACTTAACTGAACTGGAGGAGGCTCCCAGCAGAGGTCCAAAATTGGCTTTGGCATCCATCAGGCATCTCGCTTGCCCCTGGCATCATCCTTTCCCCTCCTTCCTTGCCTGCACTGCCTGGCTTTGGGGTGCTGCTGGCTGGGTTGGGGTGCTCAGCGACAAGGTTGCTCTATAGCTCCAGCGGAGGCCCCTGTAGGTCAGGAGCGGGTGAGGGTAAAATGCCTGAACATGGGTTTTGCTGCAAAGACAAACCACAGCAACCTGCTCCATGTCCTCTGGAAGAGGCCTGGCAAATGAGTTTACAGAAGAGCAAGTACCTTCGAGATGAATTTCCATCTATAGCTGTAAGTATCCACCGAGGGCCCCTTCCCTCTGCACATTCCATCGGAGCCCCGGCGGCAGCGGGCAGCCTCCGGCAGGAGCTGCAGCCCAGGAGTGGGGAGGATCTAACAGAGGTAATATTAGACTTGCCTGCAGATGGAATTGCATTTACTGATTTTCAAAACCAGGAGGGACCATATATAATTATCTAGTCTGATCTGCAAGGCAGGGAGGGCTGCTCAGAGTGGAAAGGCCAGTGGAAAAATTAGCCAAGAAATGCTGATTAGTGCAAAGCCTTCCCTTGTATCCCATTCTGCACGGCTCCTACTGTCCTGTTCTCAGGCCATCCCGCTGAGGGTGAAATGAAGAAACCCTCAAGGAAATGTGAAGTGGCTGCAGGAAATACCTGAAGATTTCTGCAGCAGGAAATGAAAGTGGAGAAGGTTGACTGGCAGCGAGGGGCTGGGATGCTCACCCAGGGAGAGTCCTCTGTCTGCAGGGGCTGAACATGAAGGGAGGGTGATCATCCACAGCTTGCGGAGGAAGGGAAAAAGAATTCCCTCTAAGAGGAGGGGACAGATTCTCCACACTCGCTCACAAAATCCCTGTTCAGATAAATCCCTGACAAGAAGAGGAACTTGCTGCTGGTTGTGGATGTGAATCATTTACAGATGAAATTATCAGTCCTCTGTGTTTCCACTCATCTGGAAGAGACCAGACATCCATTGAGAAACTGAGGCAGAGCCCAGAAGACATGACTATGAACTGTTTCCCCCTGCCCCACTCTACACATCTTTTCCCCCAGTATTCCAAACTCAGCTGCTCTTTCCTCCCCTGCACCCCATCCTAATGTATGGATGAGCATGGAAGTGGCTCATTCCTGCCCCAGGCCATGTCCAGCCTCTACAGATGTCCAGCTCTTCTTTCCCTGACCCATTACAGGCCCTCAAGGGAGAGGAGATGAGGGTGCCTCAGGTTAGGGTTAGGTATCTTGGGAGGAGGAGGAAGAAGAGGAAGAGGAGGAAGAGGAGGGCAGCTGCTTGCCAGACTGGGGGAGGACACGGCATCTGCAGCCCAGAGCCTGTTAGGAGCTGAGCGTCACCCTCTCTCCCCTCTGCTCTCCTCATCAGTGATGAACACATGCACAAAGGGCCACCGCAATGAAATATATATTTATAACAATCATAATTATTATTCTTTCACCAATTTTCTCTTCCGTGGATGGAGCCTGGCAGAGACTACAGAGCAGGCAAAACTGCTAAAGCAGAAAGTAATGGTGCCCCCAGGACGAATAAAAAGTGTACTTCAAACCAGCAGATGCTGCTGAAAGACCCAGCGCAGGAAATATCTGCAGAATGAATCGGGAGTTTTATGGAGCTTGGTTTGCAGGTTTTGTAAGAAAGTTTCACCAGCCTGAAAGGGGAAGGGAAACGAGGACCAGGGGCTGGCACCTCAGGGTGCTGGGCTGACAGCTCATGGTGAGGGTTCTGGAACAGGTTGTCATCCTCTGGTGATGGACGGGTCAGGTATGAGCCCTGACAGGAAACACAGACAGTTCCCTGCTCTCCTATTCCCAAAGTGGCTTGGGAAGTGGCCTGGGAAGAGCTGAGGGCCGCATCGCACTGAGGGGCGCAGGAAGGCTCTCATGGGGAGGCTCAGCCCTGAGGAAGGAGGGAGAGGGCTCTTACAGGAGAAAGGTACAAGATCTGAGGAGCAATAAGTGTAGACACCATCTTTGGTGCGCAAAGGGAGGTCCCTGCCCCATGGCCTTCCTCACACCTTTGGGCTCAGCCTATACACACACTTCAGCCCCTACATGTGCCTCTGGTCTGGGGAGTCCCGGGCAAGAGACAGGTCACCAACAGGCTGCATGTAAAGGACTGATGTCATCTCTGGCTATGGACAGCCACGACTGCTGCTGCTGCCCGATCCTGGGAAAAAATACATCAGGAAAACAAGGTTCCTGTCCTGAAAAGCCTTCAAACTATGCTGAGAGGAACTCAGGCAATCCAGCAACTTTTTTTAGTCCTGCATGTGCTGTTGAGGTTTGGCACGTGTCTTACAGTTCCAGGATTTTATTTTTTTTATAGTACGTCATAAAATAATGTTCTATATTCTATATATTTTTATGGCTGGCAGGAGAGCAGTAGAGGGCAGGGAGCAGCGGAAGGCTGGCCAGCAGCAGGGAGGGAGAAGGGAAGGAGTCTCCAGAGGAGCAGCCCAAGGCGGCAGGCGCCCTGGGACTGGGGTCCAGCCTGGTGCTGAGCGGGGCAGGAGTGGGTGGAGCACCCAGACGTCTGCAAGAGGGATGAGTCAGGGTGCAGAGCACTGGAGCAGACATGGGTGAAAAGGGGGGCAGCTGAAGCAGACGAATTGCCCCAATTAGCTTTGCCCAGGAGGGACATATGAGGGAAATCCCCATGCTGTTGGTCTGGAAGAGGCTGTCCCCTCCTGCTGCAGGACCATGTACATCCGAGATCTTTTTTGTCCACTCACTGGATGCTGTGTTGTTAAGAGCAAGAGAAGCATAGAGATATGAAGTGTTTTGCAAACTGCTTTCAGCCAGGCTCTGGCATCCCCTCTGTGCTGCCTGCAGGTTCCACTGCTGCTGCATTTCGGGGAGGGGCTGACCTGGCTCTGCAGCAGTGAGGATGCAGGACATGAAGGTGTCTGCATCATGGACAAGTCCTGAGCTTTAGCCTGAGCTTGCAGGTGAATGGCCTTACCAGGGGGCTACCCCTTCTTATGGATAGTGGGGCGAGGGAATATAAGCCATTGACAGCACAAGACATGAAAATAGTCCTGATGTTTATTCCCTGATGTTCAGGGAGTAAAATGTTTCTGGGAGTCAAAGAGCAAGGGGATCTGCTGAGATGAATCACAGCATGAGGACTCAGGTCACATCTCCGTACAGGTCACATCCTCTCAGATGCTTACTTCTCCACAGTGTCCTCATGCCTTCATTTGCCATCTAACCCATGGCAGTGTCCCGGGACCTGCTCCGTCCTCACCAAGACTGTGTTACGGGATTCAGCAGACAAGCCAAGCAGAGCTGTCTGCCGTTACGGGAAGGGCACGCTATGGAGCCCGTGCCAAACTGGAACCAAGCCCTTGGCTTCAGGATGGGGCTCATTAGATGCTTAATTTTTAAGATGTTCGCTAACTTTATGGATTCCTTTCTGGCCAAGCGTGGAAACTTGCCTGTGGTCTCTGACGGCGTCTGTGGGCTCAGGCTGCCAGGGTGGGGATGGAGCATGACGTGCCGGGGCCTGCACCACCCTGGGTGGCTGGGTGGGAAGGCGGGCGGTAGCTGCGGGTTGCATGGACGAGCGCCCACCCGCCTGCGCCAGGCAAGTTCCTGCAGCCCTTCCCGGGCGATCCCGGCGGGAGCCCAGGTGATGGTTCTCTTTGGTCCCTGCCCCTGGGGCTGCTCCAAGCCTTTGATTTCAAGAGGCTTGTCAGGACACTTTAGCAGCCTCCAGAAGGTGCATGTAAACACGATGATTAAAAAATATGGTTCCAGGGGCTGTGTTGAGGCTAAAAATGGCATTGAGGTAGCTCAGAGAGAGAATGAGGTGCCACATCAGCAAATACTTTCCTTTTTAATCCCATGGGAGCTACCAGCAATGGGGAAGGGGTCATAGCTTGGGAAGTGGGTGAAGTCCAGGGGACAACTCACCCGCAGAAGGCAGCAGGAGAGCAGAATGTATTGCTGCTGGCTCAGTGGAAGATGCTTTGATTGTTCAGCGGGGAAGGAAGGAGCAATTTTTAGATAAAGTGATAGGACGACCTACACAACCACATTGTTTATTAGTGGGAAAGTTGGAGGATTTTAGAGGGAAAGTGTTATGAAGGTCATTTATTATGGCTAGCTCTGCAGAACAGCACCTACAGGTCTCCGCAGCACACAGCTGCAGCCAGAACACCGCTGGGGCTCGCTCCCTACAATTCCTGGCAGGTTCTGTAACAGCACATGGATTTTTTTCCCAGTAAAATACAGCTGGGCAAGAAAGGCCACTTCTTAACACCTTTAATTCCTGTTTCTCACCTTTTCCTCTCCACATTAGATGTGTGTTTCATTTTGTAATGTATTGAGAGGCACTGAAGTTGAGCTACAACCAGGGAGAGGAAAGCCATTCTGTACCTGTGTGAATGCTGAGCTGGTCCCTCTACCACGGGGCACAACCATCACCACTGTATTGGTCACCCCTTGGTTGTCTTGCAGTGTAGGGTCCCACCAAAGTTGCTCAGCTCAGCTCTGGTTAACACACTCCTCACTCCGGATTAGGGCTCATCTGACCTGCGTGAGCATTGTTCATCTTCAGGCCCCACTCTGGCCCCTCCTCAGGCTCAGTCTTCCCCACTGGTCTCCATTTCTGGGACTGTATTTATTGTTCAGCCTTTGAGGAGGATCAGAGAGTAGCGGTTCTTGGTTTGCCAAGCACATGGCAGTGGTACAAAGCAAGCAGAAGCCCTCTCAAAGCCGGCTGGAGGAGAAAAAACTGTTTCTCTGAGTGCTTAGGGTATCCTGCTCCATCCCCTGAACAGATAGGCTGTGGCCAGAAGTTAATATTCCTCTGGCGTGGTGCCCTGCCTGGGGAGGGTGGCAGGCTCTTGCATTTAATAACTTATTTATCTTTCTTTATTGCGGGAATGATGACAGTTTTCATTATTAAGCTGCTAGGTAATAGTCTAGCCTTTGGTGGGAGCTGAATCATCATCCCCTCTCTGCTGACAATATGATTCAATTACCAGGAGAGGTGTGACAGGGGAGGAGGACATGCAGTGCCCATCACTGCTAGGTGCAGAGTGCCAGGGGTATGAGGACAGCGGGTCAGGCAGGGACAGTTGTGCATGTGCCAGGCAAGGCTTGGGCTCTCCATTAATGGCTGGGATGGTGGCTGTTCTCCAGCAATGCTTTCTGCTGTCTGCCTCTGCTCCCCCTCTTCCTGCAGCAGGACATGTGCTCCTTGCTGTGGGGCTTGTGGGTGCAGGGGATGTGTGTGGCACCCTGCACAGGGGTATACGGAGTGCCACAGCCCCAACCCAGACCCAGCACCCTGCTCAACGTGGATGCAGTGGTGGTAGGGACATAGGAGAGGGCTCTCCAGCTTCTGCCTTGCCTTAAAAATGGCTTTCTCCTCCCCAGCCCCATGGGTTTTGGAAACCACCAGCCCAGAGTAGTATTTTGTGTGTGCATGATCATGGGAGGGAAAGCCACAGAGCGCCTGGCCAGATGCTTCCCTCCTGCTCTGCCTGGATGCTCCATGGCATCCTGCAGATGCCACAGCAGGATAGTGGGAGCTCCACAAGCAGAGAACACTGGGCAGCATGCAGACACTGCTGAAAAATTAGGATAAAACAGAAAGAAACTGTCCGGGCCCTGGCAGTGTTCTCTGTCTGCGCCAGAGTGTGAGGAAGTGGCTTGGTGACTGCTGCTAGACTGTGCTCGTGGATGCAATGAGGCGGCAGTAATGATATATGCAATCAATTAAATATGACCAATTTTTAATTAGATGTATAAACACGCCTAAAGTTAAATGAGGTCTCTTTATAGAGAACAAATGCTGCATGGTACCATCTTAAATGAGAAACTCATGCACTTCCCAACTGGGAGCTTCCCAAATTCGCACATGGAGGAACCTTTGGAAACACTGCCCCTCTCGTTCCTCTTGGCAGAAGCAGGTTCCAGTGGCACAGGGCATAGAGTCACAATAGCGCTGGTGGGGCTGGCAGATGGGGGAGACTGAACCCCACTCCTCTGGGAGCCTCCAAGCAACTGGAATGAATCCTGGCCTTTGCCCAGCTCCTGCTTCCGTCCGTGCTCTGCAGCATCTCTCTCTCCTCATCCTCCTCCTCCTCCACAGCAGCCCCGCAGCCAGGCCCCCTGCAGCTGGGCATGCTCTCAGCTGGGTGCTTCCCCTCCCCTCCCAGATGCACACCTTATTATAATGCTGCCGTTACAGAGGAAAAGCAGCAGGAGAAGAAAAGTGAACCGGTTTCTAATTATGCCTTGTTTGCTTTCATTTAGAGCTAATTCAGCCCACACAAAAGTTATTCTCCTTATTAAAAGAAATATATATTTAAAAAAAAATCCCCCCACAAATGCATGGCTTCATTAAAAAAATTAAAATGTAGAAACTAAGTAGTGTCTATTTCCACCTTTCCCCCTCTGATTAAAAACTATTTGCATTTCAAAACAAACCATCATTAATTTGGACCAAATGTTACTAGGGCTCTTCTTCTAGTCAGGATAATTAAGCATGTGGCATGGTGGTGAATGACTCCATCTTCCTACAAAGATCCAGATTAGCTTCTTCCTCTGGGCTGAGGTGGTGACTCAGAGGGATGTGGAACCTGGGGTTTGGAGCAGCTCATTGCATGGTACCCTGTAGCCCTGAGACTGGGGTGATGCACCCCCTGTATTCTGCTGGCACCAGGGCTCATGGCTGCTGTGGAGTACCCAGAGAGAAGGCATCCCAAAGGTGAAGCCTGTGCTGAGCATGCACATCAAAAATTAAGGGCAAGAAATCCCCCAAGGAAGCTTTTAGACCCAAACCAGTAATGATTCCTGCGCAGACTTGGAGATCTGGCTGACAGCAGTGGTATTTTGTGCAGGCACAGGGATCTGCCAGCACAAGCTGGAGGCCACGGTAGTTTGAGAAGAATAAAAAAGCCCCAGGAAATCCAGAGCTTATTTGCAGGAAACCCAAACACTAGAAAGAATGGAAAGTCACTGTTAAAGGTGAGCAATCTGCCTCCCCCCAGCCCCTGCCTGCACACTGCTCCTTCCATCTCAGTTTTGCTAAAGCCTTGGAGAATGGGACCTGGGAGTGTGGCCACCTTTGTGTGTACACCTAGAGCAGAGCACAGCCTATGTTTCCAGCCCAGTGTCCGATCTTTCCCTGCATCACTCTGGTTTTGCTGTGCTGGACTGGGCATCTTTGGAGGCAACTGGCTCTGAGCACCCAGCACCCTGCATCCCCCAGTCCTGGGCTGGGGTGATGAGTGGATGTCTCTGCCAAGCAATGGCCCACCAAGGGCCAACCCCCCTGAGATGGTGGGTGTCACAGAGGGGGTGCAGGAGCTGTGTGTGGGGACCTCACTGGCCAAGGGGACGGGGTATAGTGCAGGAGAGGGGAAGGAGAGCAGGAGCTTTTCCTTGGTTCCTGTGTCTGGAGCTAAAGGGCTACAGACAGTGAGCTCTGTGGGGCTGCTCTGCCACCATGGTCAGCTGCTTGTCATGGGCAGATTTGGGATTCCTTCCCCTGTGGCGGAGCTGCCAGGTCAAGCAGCATATTTCAGTGCCCATGTCAGGGCGGAGGATGGCCATGAGACAAGGTCCTGGCTGATCTCACTTGTTGAAGAGTCAGCACAGCTGGAAAAGAAAACTTGAAGACTCACAAGCACTTCTACCCTTGGGCATCTGTTCCTCTCCCATCACCCTGTGCCCTATTTGGAGGTGCTGGAGCTGGTAGTGCACTCTTCAACGAGCAATTAGTAAAACACAAACCATGTTCCTGAGGTTTTGTCTCCTTCTCTAGCAGAAGAGCTAGAGCCCAGGTGATGCAGGTGGGTTGGAAGAAACCACATTTACAGCTTTTGATTTCTCCTGAATTCAAATTGAACTGGATTAATTACAGGGGGAATAATTAAATTCTCAGAGAATTGCATGAAGAATTTGGAAGAGAACCTCAAGGCTGGTCAGGACCGAGTGCCCAGCCCCAGTACCTCCAGGGTATTTTGTGTTTTCCTCACAGGGTGACTTATCCTGAAAGGCTGCAATGGGCGAAGGACATCTGAGCTCAAAACAAACTGGGCAGCCCAAGGAACTGTATCATGTAAAAGCTTCTCTGCTCATCTATGAATGAAAATTATTTACCATGACTTTTCCATCACTGCAGTTGCCCGCTGTGTGTGCTTGCTGCTGGTTGTAAATCCTGACCAGGAGCTGGGGCACCCACCACCCCTGAAGCAGGGGACTGCACTGCTCCCGTCCTCCAGCAATGCCAGCATCTGTTTTCTGGGGGATATCAGCCAACATTCCTCTCAAATAACATTCCAGAGATATTTACAAGATATGTACAGAAAATAAATACACAAAAAGAGAATTTATTAAAAATAATAAAACCAAGGAGCCAAGGGATGCCTTGCCTGCCCTGCTGATGCTGTGCAGCTGCCCTGGGGGCTGCATCCGGATAGATGGAGCAGCTCTGCAGAGGTTTTGGGAGCAGAATGGAGCCATTAGGTTTTAGCATGCCTCATGCATCGGTATGACTTTGGTGCTGTCTCTCCAAGCAGGGCACAGAGCTCGGAGGAGTCATCCTCCCTGGGCTAACAGTGAAGCAGCTCACTCCTGTGTCACAGCTCATGCCTGGCTGGATCACCCACCCCAGCACCCACTGCTGCTGTGCCTGTCAAAGATGCTGTGCTCACAGCAGAGCCTGAAACAGCTCGGAAGTGCTGTGCCGAAGAGGAGAAAAAAAGCAGACGATTAATTAACAGCAAATGTACAGTTAATGGGGCCTTTTTCCCTTCCTAAACAATTCATCAAAATGATTTCATTGAAATTTAGCTGATGGGGCGCTAAATGCAGCTGGTCTGTCCTGCTCTGTTTTTTTTCTGTCCTGGCTAGAACAGAAAGCTGATATTGCAGCCTCGGATTTGGGATTAACTGCACACTTTGGGGATGGAGACAGTGGGAGTGAGTAAGTTAGTGCTTCTGCCCCTGCCAGAACTTAGAAGATATAGGGGCTGTAAGTAAAGGGGTTACAACACAAAAAACTGACATAATACTCACCCCTTTCTTTGTGCACGCTCCTTTACTGCCTGCAAGTTCATTTAAATATGGAGCAGAAATTCCTATTGGGCCAGTTTAGGGACTGTAATAGAGCCAAGCTAGGGAGGAAGGCCAAGCTGGTTATTGGTGATGCCGTTACTGGATATGTCATGCTGTTCCCGAATATGCTCGACAGACCCCTGAAATGGCCTTGCTTCACAAAAAAACCCTCAGAAAAAATAAGGTTGTTAAATCTTTTAGTGTTTCTTAAGATTGCTCTTATATAGAAAGAGGGAAAACAGCTGTTTACTGCTTTAAAGGCTTGTTTTTTAGCTTAGAAGTCACACTGCTCTTGGAATTTAAAGGTACAGAGAAAGGCTACATGTAACCTAGAAAACTGCCCAATATTTCAAAGCACTCACCTACCTCCACCTGGATGAACGCCAGGTCCTGGCTGAGCAGCACCTTGGAGCACAGGCTCAGCTTTAAGCATGCACTTAACATCCCCATCAAAGCTGCATACCGAAGCCCTGCACTGAGTTAGAACCAGGAGATGCTCCTGTGTCTGCCTCCTGCACTCCACAACCACTGTGAATTCACCCCAAAGCTCAGCCGTCCCCAGCATTTGTAACTGCAGCACTTTCCAGATGTGCCCTCTTTGGAAGCAGGTAGGGGCAGAGGATACACCACCAGTCTGCTGGGTCAGCTGTGTCCCCTGAGAGATGGTGCACCATGAGCCAGAGGCTCCCTGCAGCCCCAGAAGCCAGCCCAGTTCTCCCTGGGAACCCTCTCATCCACCCAACCTGCCTGTGTTTCCAAAGACTTAGAAAGCTGCTAATCAACAAGAAAATTTTGCTATCATTTGGACCATTATTTTCTGCTTTACAGTCTTCTCTTGCATCTGCAGAGTAGGTCAGGGCTGTGGGTACACTGGGTCTTGCAGCAGGCACTGTTCTCCAATCAGCACAATGATAGAATGGAATGGAATGGAGTAGAATAGAATAGAACAGAGTATTTTCAGTTGGAGAGAGACTACAGTAATGACCCAGCCCAACTGCTTGGCCACCTCAGGGCTGACCAAAACTTAAAGCATGTTATTACAAGCATTGTCCAAATGCCTGTTAAACCCTGACAGTCATGGGGCATCAAGCGCTTCTGCAGGAAGCCTATTCCGGAGATGCGGGGTGGGAGCTGCAGTCCAGGGAGATGGTGATGGACAAACAGGATCCAGCTGCCAGAGGAGCAAATCCTGGAGCCTCACAACTTTCCCATCCAGCCATGAAACAATCTGCTGATTTTATTGAAACCAGATCGCTGGCTTCATCCCGCAGTTGCTGCTTCAGCCAGTTCGTCACGTCCAGTGGCCCTCGGGAGCTGCCCGGCACTGCGAGGGGAGCAGGAGAAGATGACAGAAGAGATGCAGGCTGGCCGAGTTCCCCCGCCACAGCCTTGCCCACGCTCCCAACATGGACACATATGTTTCCAAAAAAGATGCATCAAGACATTGCCAAGATCTGGAGGGACTGGCTTAGAGCCCGCACAGCTCCCATGCAGTCCTGCCCACCACACTTTCACCCTTTGGCTTGTCCTTTTCCCTGTAATATTCCAGTCTGGCCTTTCTTCTTATGCTTCTCCAGATGCTTTATTGGCAGAGAAGGGAGCTGGAACCCCCTTTCTTGGGTGGTGTGGGGTGTGGAAAGTGCCAGAGTGCACCCAGGGCTCAGCCCAGACCAGTGCCCATACCCTGGCTGGTGCTGGTCCAGCTCCCCTGACCCGCAGGGGTCCTGGGCAGGAAAGGCTGGAGCCTGAAAATCCTGATCTGCCCCAAATCCAGGCAGCTGCGATTATTGTGATCAGGAACGGCTGAGGGTCCCAGCAAATTAGTCAAAATCATCAGTGTCAATCCCACATCCTCTGTGGAAGCCCAAGTTTATCCTGGAAGTTACAACTGAAATGGGTTAGTGAACAATGAATTCATGAGCAAAAATAATGGCTGTATTAAGCCTGGAAATACTGATCTCTTGTGGTGGCACACAGGGACATGGTCAGCACCGGAGCATCCCTGGGCTGTGAGAGCACAAAGGGGCAAAACCAAATTTCTACCAGTGATGTTTCATAGCCCTGAGATTTTAGACCCTTTGAAATGAGTCAGTGACTAAGTGCTAGTGAGCTAACAAGGGACATGAGTGGTTCAGCACAGCCCTTAATGATTTTCACCAGATGGCACATGTTGCAGCACACTTGCTGGTGTTGCTGAAAAGTCTTAATAGTAGAGACATGATTTGTTCCCAAGTCTCACAAATCTGGCCTTGGGATTGAGCCTTGAGGAGCTCTGTGGGGAGTCAGGGTATCCAGAGAGATTTGCTGGGGTGCCTGAGGTGGCTCCTCTACCCCCAGGGACGGAGGGAAGTGGATGACTTGTTCTCCCTCACCTTAAAGATCATCCCTCAGTGCTTGTTTCGCAGAGATCTGCTGACCTTAGTAGAGGTGAGAAACAGACAATGAAAATAAGAAAAGATGGAACATGAAACCAGCTGGCCTGGAGTCACTGTCCTAAATGGGGCAAGAGCGAAACCCCAGCCATCTGAGACCATTAAGCAACATACATGCTTTTATTTCAAAATGCTACTTGTAGGGTGGTGCTTTCATTTCACAATATTACTGAAAGGGTGTTGAATCATACAAAAGCAAAATGTGATTTTGTATAAACCCTCTGAAGTCCAGAGCTGCACCAAGATGAGCATGGCCTGGCCTTTATAATCTCCTTCACTGCTGGTCTCACCCTGCTTCACCATGGTGTAAAAACCACTAAGCTGCTTTAGGGCACTGCTGAGCTGCCCTTCCTTGCCCTGAGGCTGATGCAAAGAAACATGAACAGCAGTGAGTATGGCTTTGATTGATTTATAAAATTTAAATAAATTAATATATGTAAGAAATAAAACACATGCCTGCCTGACTGTCCTTGCTTCAGGGGCCAAGCTTGGACATAGCAGGAAGAGTGGGAGGTAGGGGTCGGGATATCGCAGTTGGACCCTACGAGTCACTGCGGGCAGAGGGTCCCATGCCACTGCTGAGGGGATGCCCCTTTTGCACCCTCCATAGGTGCTATTGCCGGGGCAGGCATGCAAAAGATGCTCTGACAGGAACACTGGGGTGTCATTTCCCGTGTGCAATTCCAGGAATGGAAAGCAGCAGCCTATTAGGGTTGCTAAGAAACTCCAGCGATCGCCCAACTCACCCAAACAAAACAAGCCTGTGACTGGTACTTGAAAATCAAGAGTGCCTTCAAACATCACACACCTGCCTCTGTTGCTGATTGCACATTGAAATGCTTGGGAGCGGCAGTGGGAGAGTGGCCGGTGCTGGGACCCCAACCCTCCTCACCCAGAAAGCATCTCTGTGTCACCATACAAGGAGGACTTGGCATCCAAAGGCACCTGAGGTTTGCTCCTATGGGTTCATTCATTTCCCTCTGGCAGTTCCGGGGCAGGGTGAGGGACCCTCTGCCACAGGACACATAGATCATCTCTGTCTGTGCAAAGAATTCACCCAGGCATATTGCAATAACACTCCTCATGGGATAAGGACTTAATCCTGGCTGCTTCTTGCCATCCAGGAAAATATCCCAAATGTTTTAACAAGGCAGTGTGTTATCCACCCCTCTCCGCCTCCCTCCCCTCTCGGCTCAGAGAAACCATTCCTAAATTATCATGGGGATATAAGTGAAGTAACAACCCAGGACGACAGGCTAAACTCAAGGACCATTTGGCTGCAGCTAGTTAAACATCTATTTTTGGCACTTTTTTCTCCAAAGCCTGATTTCTTTGAAACAGAGAAAATTAACAAAACCCGGAGCTAGCTGATTTCAACAAAGTGTTTTGATGAATAATATGCCATAATGGGCCAAAACAAGATAGGGAGTTTATCTCATCCCCCTGCACATCACATTTCATGCTTGCATCCGCTCGTTTCCAGCCTTCCTGCCTGGGCTGTGATTGGAGAGTCTGTTTTCTTTCATAATCTGCTTCGACTGCTCCAAAATGGAACATTTCGAGGGTTCTAGAGAAAAAGGTTGGTTTTTTCTTCCATTAGTGCCATTCTGTCAAGAGACTTCTGCAGGAAGTTGGGGACAGTCAATATGTGAAGTTGAGAAATCTTCTCAAAATGCAAGTATCATCCCTGCATCACCCCAATGTTAAACCCCAATGCAGTGCAGGTCACAGAGGTGAAGAGTCAAACACAGCCCCGCGTATCTGCACCTTCCCAAACACCTGAGCTGCTTTGGGAACAGACTGATCATGTAATTACATATTTATTAAGATCATCTCTCCTTAGTGTGTTGGCTAGAAAAACAAGCCCAAATTGAACGAATGGTTGATCATTAAAACCATGCTACCCTTAATTCTGTATTTGTATGTATGGAAGAAAACCACAAGCCTTTACCCCATCTTCTCTCTGATGCCTAGATAATAGAATTAAAATAAGAAGCGAGGGACACGTGTGGGTCTGTTTGTGGGACCGGTCCCTGCTCCCCAGTCCAGACCCACAGCCAAGGATGCCTGGGGCAGGAGCAGTGTCCTGGGTCACCTGGATGAGCTGCAGACCTCTGCTCCCTCAGGCAGTGCAGCCATATGTTTCCATTTATAAATTAATTACATTTCATATTAGATCCACTTGGGGATTTTGTGTGCTTGCTGCCTCTTTGGGAAAGCTGTGCCAAGGCACCGCTTCTCAGCTGGTTAGAAACCCCTCAGCAGTACAGGAGTGCATAGAGGGAAAGAAGATCAGAGGAGACCTGGAGTCAACACCAGCCTTTATTTGATGCTTCTTTCGGATGGTTGGGTTCAGAGAAGGAGCTACTTGAAGGCTGTCTGGAGCGTGAGGAAGCACGGTCCCTCTCCAAACCTGTGCTTTCAGTCTCTCACTGAGCACAGGGCTGTCCTCAGGGCAGCCTGGGTTAGATGGTGCCTCACTACAGCAGACTGCAAGACAACCTGCTGCAATTCCTGACCTGTTTGGCTTGGTGCAATAGCATCCTCACCCAGCAGGTTAGCCCACTTTCCTGGGGTAGCAGCAGGATCCAGCTGCTGGGAGCAGAGAGCTGACTGACCACTACTTGGGCTCCAGGCAGAGTTGCCCTTGCAGGCAGGGTTGTGTAAGGACAAGTGAGCATCAGTGAGCATGAAGCTGACAGTCCTGGCTGGGTGAGCAGCATGGCAGAGTGACAAGGCAGCCAGAGGAGCTCTGTCCCACCCGGGAGGGTGCCTTTGCCCTTTTGGGGCTCTTCTGGCAGCCTGGGCTGTGGCAGCAAGCAGAATTATTGTGGTGGCATGAATTATTGATTATCTGGGTTTTGCTGCCAACAGGACTGTGGGGCTGGGTACAAGCATGGTCTGGAGTGGTCCCTTGTGTACAGTGATAATGGAGGATGCTGCGGTTCTTGCCAGGCTGCTGGACCTCTGAGAGCTTGGGGAAAAGCTCCTTTGCTTGGCCTCCCAGGCAAAATGCAGTCAACTACCAGGTCCTGGCTGGACACCAGGACTCAGCACAGCCTGCCCTTGGAGCATGCCCCAGCACGTAGCTCTTGTGTTGCCATGTTGCTTGGGCAGTGCCAATGTTAATTATAAAATAGTGCTGGTCAAAAGGGTGATGCTGGGGAAGGATGCTCTGCTCTGTGCCTCAGTTCAGTCTGGGGACAAAATGGGATACCAGAGTGGCTTTTGCTTGCACATCTCTTCCTGGGAGCTAGGGGGATGATAAGGGAGGTGGGAATGAGAATGTGAAATGGGATGCTCTGATACGAGAAACCTGTGAGGTGCACAGTGCGGGTGCTGGATGCTCAGCACCTCGCCATGCCTCTCCAAAAAGAGTGGAGGGAAAAAATAAATAAAATAAACTCTCAAATCAACTGAGCAGCCGGACACATTTGCTTCAAGAGCATTTGTTCAAAAGCCGTAAGTAATGTACTTCCCTTGACTCTAGTGATCAATGCTACTTACCCACACTGCAATTAATCAAACCTTTGTTCACTTGGCTCTGGTCCATGCTGGCTTTTTAGCATCGTACTTTCCCAGACCAATACATCCCCAGCCCAGTACCTCCCTGCAGCCCAGACTGCTCCGCAGCAACTTGTGCCAGAGCATCCTGCACGCTTTGTAGGTCCTCACTGGGATTAGAGGGGATGGAGGGAGACTTTCTCTTGCTCTTCCTTGGGCCCCAGGGAGCCCACATGTTCGTATGAGTAGCTCAGGAGATGCACTGGTGGAAGAGCACCGAGAAGGCTGCCCAGCCAAGGCAGTGTCCCACACGTACGTCTTAAAGCAGATGTTTTGCTCAATATGCATTCGTCCATGGAAATGCCTGGAGTTGTGCACATGCGGGCATATTCCCACGTAGAAATTTCTGTGTGTAAATAACTTTCAAAGAGAGAAATACCTCCCAGTCACTTTGCACAAGCAGCCAATTATTGTGTGAGAGAGCAAATGGGACATACCACCTAGCAGACAGCGAACATGTCTGATCCTCTGCAAAGAGAACCAGATGCTTTTAAGTCTGCGGATCTGAGTTTTTAGTGCCATTTCTACTTGTTTTTCTTTGTGCAGCCTCTAGACCTCAGAGGCTTACTTTATCCCAGAGCCGGGATCACTACCCTGCTGACAAAGGACAGCCTGAGCCATTCGGGACTCCACTAGCCCCTTCTCCACATCAACATCCTCCCAGCATCTGCACAGAAGCAGCATCCACATACCAGGCCACACTGCCCCAACACCCTGTGTTCGAAGGCCACCCATGGCAAAGTTCACCAGCCCTGGGGTTCTGAATGGCTGCAAACTAAGCCACATGCTGGCAAAAACCACTGCAGGGTCATGAGCAATTTGCCTGCAGGAGGGTTCCAAGCGCTAATTCACTGCTCAAGTGGTGGCCGAGGGGTGAGGAGCTCTTAATCTCTCTGCCAGTGTCTGGAGCCGCGCTGTTGCCCATTTCTCTTATCTATGGACAAAGAATCCAAAGCAGCAGCATTGCCTGGGGAATAAGCGAGATTTATTTTGGACTAACATGAATGCTGTTTTGCAGCACTGGGACATTTAACCTTGGCCAGGAGGAATGATCTTGTTATTGTATAGCAGATAATTAATTGCTACAAAACCCTGGAGAGATCAGGCAAAAGGAGGGCAGCTCTGAGGTGAATTCCCAGATTTCCACGGTGCCTTGAGCCACCTCCATCGCCACTGGCTGGGGGAGCTGTGTCCAACTCTGGTGTTCAGTGTGCATGGTGCTGGGTGGTGAGTGGGCAATTTAAGGCAAATTGCAGAGCCCAAGGGCCAGCTCCAAACCACTACATCAAAAGTGCCTGGGAGGGTTATTGTGTGATATGCCCTGAAGGGGAGTTCAACACCTCCTCTTTCCATTTCCCCTTCCAAGCTCTCTCCTGTTCCCAGTAACTGCATCAGGGCCCAGTATCTTGTGTCAGCGAATCATAGAATGGTTTGGGTTGGAAAGGACCATCTAGTTCCAACTCCGTGTCCTGCAGGTTCCCCCAAGCAGAGATCTTCACCCTCTCCCTGTGGCACTGACAGGACAGTCGTGGGTCCCCCATGTCTGCGAGGGGATGGTGAGGTTGTCCCATGTCTGTAGCTGCAGGCAGGAGCGGGCAGTGCCAGTGGCTTGCTGCCCTTGCCTGCCTCACTTACCACATTTCCGACTGTGGTGGGACAAATCAGCTTTTTGTGTAAATCTGTCTGTAGCAAGAAGTCAGCGAGTTTCCCTAAGTGAGTTTTTCTTGTATTTTTAATAAAGGTCACTCTGTGTTTACTGGCAAAGGCAATCAATATTGGTTCATTATTTATACAGGATCCCACTGGTCTGTAACGACCTGCGGTCGGAGCACGCAGCAAGTTTCTTTTGCAGCCTCTTCCATCCCTCAGAGGGTCCAGCTGCCTCCTGCCTCTGCCCAGCCTGAGGGTTGCCTGGTTTTAAGCCATTCCTTTCTCCCACACCCCCCAAGTGATGAGACTTGGTTTCCCCAGGGAGGATGAAGCTGAGTCCCCAGCAGCGGCTTCCCCTTGCTCCAGCCCTGCAGCTTCACATCACCTTTTGCTTTCTTCTCAGAGCCAAGCTGCAGCCATGGTGCATGGAAAGCTGTGCTCTGGTGAGGGGAGAGAGGGGGGGAAGAAAGAGACTGATGCCTTAATAAATTTGATTTCAGAGCAAATGAGGTGCCTGTCTGTTACACAGCGCTGTGTTAACCTGGTTTTACATTACCGGCTGAGATGGGAAGCATGGATATTTTTAGGCTCTTAACACCAGCGGAAGAAAAGAAAAAGAAGGAAAAGAAAAAATAAGAAAGTATAAACCCCACAGTGAATAACCTGGGCCTGGGTGGGACTAGGGTGAGCTCTGAGGGCACATCTGGATGTGCTCTCCCTGGTGAACTCCCATCCAAGGTCCAGCCATGGAGGTCCAGGCAGCAGCTGGCTGCTCGCACAGGGTAGGGCTTGGGACATGTCTCAGGGCTAGATGGGGACGCTGGAGTGCTAGGAAGTCTCCAGCCCATGAAAGCACACACGAGGGTTACACAGGGACTCAAGCTCAGTGGTGGCTTTGCTGCAGCACCACTATTCCTGATGAACACTCACAATGCATGGGTACCACATCCTGCCTGTTCTCTGCTGCCCTCCTGTCACACCAGTCCTGCCTTACATCCCGCAGGATGGCTGTCCTGCTCCTCATCCTCCCAGTCCTGGTCCACACCTCCACGGCAAAGAAGCTGCTGTTGCCAAGGGGAGTCTCAAGATGAAGATGGCCAGAGAAGCACAACTCAGGAAGAGCAAGGGATGTCCAGAGAGGGAAAGCCTTGCAGTGAGCTCCTGATGCAGCACTATTCACTAGAGGAACCTCCCTGCCTTTGCGCTGGTGCTAATGAGCCGGAGATAATTAGAGCAGATTCACATCTGGCCACAGTGTGTGGTTACCTCCTGCTTGAAAGGCCCCTGCAACGGCAGGTCCCAGCCCAGGTGCTCCCTTCCAGAGCCAGCAGAGTCTGAAGGGGAGATTTTTTCACTTATACTAAGACAGTTAACACCAGGAATAGCTTGTACCTGCTTTTGGCAGGGCAGGCATGTCCCTGGCACTGCTAAACCAAGGGGACCTGCAAGCTGCTCTCTCCTAGCCTGGGCTGGCCCTCGGTTTGGGGTGCAGAGAGAGCAGAGATATCCCCTCCTGCTATGCCTGCTGCTACTGCTGCAGCTCTGCTGCCTGCTTTCTTATTGCAACAAATGCCTTTTGTCCTGGGTCTTCTCTAGGCAGCGACCAAGGAGGTGTTAGTGTTGTGATTTGCATTGTGTGTCATTCAGGCACAATTGAACACTATTCCTTCAACAAACAAGAAGCTCACTCTGAATTTTATTATTATTGCTGTTATAATTTGAAGGATAAAATAGAGGGGAGAGCAAAACACATGATAATTTCAAGTGGATAAAATGAATTGATTCTCTTAAAAACATGGGGAAAAAGTGTTTAATCTCCCTCTCTTTCCCATGAAGAATAAGGAAAAGCTGAAGCAAATCCCACAGACACATGGAGGTTGCTGAACTTTCTTTTTTCTTGGGATAAACCTGTGCAAGCAGAGGAGGTGAGCTGCAGCAGAGCAGAGGCTGTGCTTGTCAGCACTGCAGGTCAGCTGCTGCTGGGTGACTGTGGCCAATTTGACCAGAAATTTGGAATCAAAAAGGAAAAGAGATTTTAAATCAATGTTCCAGCAAGCTTCATTTGTAGTGTGGGGAGCTGCACTAGATCGTGGAGGGTAGGGATAAACCATCCTGGTGATGTCAAAGCTCTAAACATGAGCCCATCCTGCTGATGGGATTTGAAACCACGGAGCAAGCAAGGAGCTGGCTGGAATTACTGTCTGTGGGAAGGAGCTCGGCTGATGACCCTGAACATCAATTTGGAATAATCAACTCACTTCCCCTTCAGAAAACAAAGTCCTGGGAGGTTTGCAACAGGGAGACAGATTAATAGCCCAGAACTACATGTTGGGCCAAGCATGTGGCTCTGTCTGAAGTAAAGGCCGAGCTCAGGAGCAGACCAAGGCTGGGTTCCCCAAAGAGCCCCCAGCACTGCTGGAGATGCTCAGGACTGTGGGTCCTCGCCTGCTGCAGCTTGGGCTGCACAGCTGGACCACCCAAATCCCCCACAGGGAGAGGGAAAGCTTTCATCCCTTCAGGACCACCCCCCAGGGCCATTTACATCAACCTGGGTTTTATTCCAGTTGGGTTTTGGCAAAATGAGCACTGGTACAAGCCTGGGAAATGCTTCTGGTGCATGGCTTTGGGCTTTGATGCACTCCCCACTAGCAGAGAGCTAGAAGGCAAAAGCTACAGAATAAATCAGGTGGTCATTAGAGAAACAGACAATTTCTGATAAAACATTCAGCCCAAGCTGCCTTTGAACCTGCTGTTAATTCCTCCTCGGCCAAGTCTCTGATTGCGTTTCCCAAATACCAACGTAAGAATGTATTTGCACAGCGTAAACCTGATCTGTATCAACATTTTCCCCTTACATTTTGGTCCCATTTCCCCGGGACTCAAGGTTTGAAAAGTTCACACCTGTGAAGGCTTTATCTCCTTGCTGAGCAAAACCTCCATCTCTCTGTCACCTTTAGTCAGAGGAGCCTCCAGCCTTCCCGCTCCTCAGTGAGACCATCTTCTTCCCCAGCCCCTTCCTCCAAGTGAGAGGTCTTTACAAAGGCACAAACAACATTTTACAGCTCTATTACATGGTGACATTTCTCACCACAAAATGCTCCTCTCACCTCAGGCCCATCGGACGTTGCTTCCCCTTCACTGCTGGGCTGTGAGACAGCAGCCAGTTACAGGAACACCAGTGACAAAACCACTTTAATCCTTCTTTCTGCCTCACTCGTGCTTGTCTATCCCAAGCCTGCTTTCATTAATTAGGAGTGAAAAATAGCAATCATTAAAACTGTTCTTCACCAAACTGTGCTCTCTTCCTTCTGTCCTTGTCTGTTGGCACGCCATCTTTTGTGTAAAGAGCCCCTTTGAGTCCCTCTGACCTCAAACTCTCAACCAGGTCCTCTCCTTGCAGCAGAGCAGCAGGGGACAGGGGGACTTGCCCAGCTCCAAAGACAGGCACCAAAATCATGTGGAAGGAGGGCTGGGGTGTGCCCAGCAGAGCCCTCTGGGGAGCTGAGATTGGATTTGCTGAGTGCTGATGCCATTCTGGTTCCAGTTTAATACCAAAAATGTGCACCCTTGGCACTGCAGCATGATCCATCCAGTCTTGGCTGGAGAGTAAACCCCTTCCTAGAAAGATGGGTTGGAGAGATGGCAATGGAAGGAACAAGGAAAGGATGTACAGCTGAAAACTCTGCCCAGGCTGCGAAGAGACAGATTGACATCCCAGTACCTCCCTTGGTGCTCAGAGACATCCCAGAGCTCGCCCTGGCAGGACCCTCCCTGGCTTCTGATGGCACCATGCTACCTCCAGCCAGCTCTTTGTTCAAGAATGCAGCTCATGCTAGTGACATTCACCCATGAGACTGTGTTACACAACAATACTACTAATAATATTAGTAGGAATAATACAATAGAGCTTCCCTAATTTACACTAAATGACTGGGAGACCCGTTACGAGTTAATGAAATCTATGGCTTAGCAACCAACGGCGCAAATACCATTTTGCATAGCCAGGGTAATTCATCACCAGATGCACTTTCTTTGCCCGTTTTGACAATCGTGGTTTATTTTTAATTATTGATGTTATCTCATAATGCCCCAGTAAATATATGGAAGTGATATTTGTAGAAGCAATCAGGTATCTAATACGAAGCTGGAGAAATGCTGGGAAGCTTTTGGGGCAGATGGCAGTGCCTGAGCTCCTCAGGACTGGTGCTTGAGCTGGGCACGGGGCATCCAGCACCAGAGATCCCAGTGATAGCGATGGGTCACGCTGAGCAGAAACTGCTACCTGCCCTTATTTGCCTCTGCAATATTGAGCAGGTCTTTTACGAGCAAACCATCCTCCTCCCAGGCACAAATTGCCTTTGTCCTCTCTCAGCCCCTCTCTCCGTAGCTCCCTTCTGCCCACCCCATGCCCAGGGTCCCTCCAAGCAGCCGCACATCCCTCCCTCCCCACTCCTGAGCCAGAGGTATTTTGCAAACACAAATGCATTAACAAGCTGGCAAGAGCCCCCATGAATATTTCATGTTTAACATGCCCTCGTTTCCTTCTGTTTAATGGATGCTCTCCCCATTATGTCTTCGCTTGTTTGAGCAGGGTACCTTTTCAACGGAACATAAAAGCCGCTCCCTGGTGAGGTGGAGAGGAAACCACTTAGCTCCGTGATTCAATAGCCCCAGATGCAGATGGGTCCAGCCGCCCACCCTGGTGTGGTCGGCAGATTGGATTTCCTTTAACAGCTCCTACTGCTTCAGGCCCCCTTTTTTTTCCCCAATGAATTTTGCTAGCACGTGTATCCGGGAAGCCCCGCACTTCCCACAGCTGCTTTCAGGCAGTGGTTTGCTGCAGGACAGCAGATGAGACCAGAAACCATCCCTCTGGGCTGCAAGAAATGCCCCGGGGCAATGTGGGGAGGAGGGAAGGTGCTGAGATGGTGGTACCCAACCTGTGCTTCCCTGCAGCCGATGCCTGGGCACCAGCGATGGAATGAGGGACCTACACACAATGGGTGCCTGAGCTGCGGGGCTGCCCCCTGCCCTACCAGGATGTAAGGGAAGAGCAATGCCTGTGACACAGGCAGGTTTCCTCCCTCTGTGGGCTGTCTCAGAGGGAGTCACACCAGACAAGAGGTGTAACAGCCCTGGGAGTGGTGGGATCTCCTGTATGAAGAGGTGCTGTGGGCACCATCAGCAAGAGTCGCTGCTGACCAGCTCGGACATGATATCAGTGTGGCAGTGAACAGGACGTGTCAGTATAATCCCAGGCTCTGCCAAATTGATGAGGGAAGATGCACTAGCTGCAGTAAAGGCCAAGAAATGAGGGAAAAAATGAATTAATGTGGCAAGAGGTTTGAAACTTTAAACAGAGGCTGCCTGTGGAGGTGAGCACCCTGCTGAGGCACTGTCCTGCCATGAGGAACCCCAAGCTGGGGTCCCACTTCAGTCACAGAGCTGTGACTTTAGTGTGCAACTTCATCTTTCATCAACAAACCTGATGCTCGGGGCTTGGCTTCCGAGACTCAAGCCACATTCCCTGAGATGCCAAATAAGTTTTGCTCCCTGGAGCTTCCCCATGCTGGGATGTTTCAGGCAGGGCGGAGGGGCCTCAGTGAGAGCTGCTGCTGGAAAAGACTTAGTCTTAGCGAATCAAAAAGTGAAAAAGGAATTGATCCAGGTTTAATGAAATGTTACATTTCACTTGCAGGGAAATATTTGTTTTGTTCTGGAGCATTAGGTTTTGAAAAGTAAAATCGAACGATGTTTTAAAAGCAAAGGATTTTGGAGAGAAAAATTGACACATTTCATTGTTGAAATGTCAAAGGAAGGTTCTTAACTGGAGGAAAGAAAATTTAATTTCAAGATCTCAGGGTGACCAAAATGAGTTCAGAAAGTGCAGACTGGTGTGTTTGGCTGAGAAAAACTTGTACTCAAGCAGAATAATGTCCCATCTCAGGGGCTTCACCAGCAGCTAAACCTATGTGTGACCCCTGGATCCCAATGCATGTCCAATCCTGTGGGCAGGGAGCCCAGAGAGACCCCGTACGTATCCTGGCCATGATGTTCCATCCACACCCCAGCATGGGATGAGCCATCTTGCATCCCACCATTGCCAGGGACCGGGACAGCAGTGGGCAGGCACAGACCAGGACGGCAACTGCAATTAATTCTTCAGTTTTGATACAATTATAAATTACATGGAGTCGTAATGAAAACAAAGTCCCGGCCAACAGCCTGTTCCTGCCAAGCCGCCACTGAGGGACTCTGGCTCGAATTAGATTTCCTCTGGTGACAGGGTGTTGATAGACCCCATTTGTGTGTGTACACGATGGGAGGACTACAGAGAACCTGCACGAGCCGGCACCACCGTGGGATTGCGCCGGGGTCTCTCCAGCTCAGCCACAACATCCCGGGCATGAGGATCCAGTAGCACTGGCAAGTCCCAGGACGCACATTTGAGCTAGACAGCTTGACTCGAACAGTGGCATCATGCTGCATGGGGACACGATTCAGCGGCAGACAAACCCTGCTCCAGCTCCCACACCCTCCTCATCCTCAGAGCTGCACAGATGCCTGGTATTCCGAAACACCTCCAAGATGTCACTGCTACAGGTCATGGCTTATCACCTGTGGGAAACCTGATAAAATGCGTGTGAAGGCTCTATAGGTAACCAGGATCAAACCCATTGTGATCTGACCCTTTCAGGCTGGGGCTGATCCAGGGTCCCATGCAAATAGACCAGCTTCTTGGTGTGAGTGCATTTTTGGGTACGTTGTCCCTGAACACAACCCATGTGGCTCCAGTGAGGAGCTGGGCAGAGCCTGGGAGAGGACACCCATGTCCTTTAGACCTCTGGGGCATTGCAGGGAGGTGGGGTTGTGACACTTCCCCTCTGTGGCTGTCCCCAGGGCTTGTTGACTGATGGTACGTATATTTCCCTGCACCCTAACCACCAGCCTGATGTCAGTGGAGACATCCCGGTGTCACCCACTTCCAGCCCAAAACAAGCTACTTGTCTGCAGAGGTGTTGGCGTGTGCAGGGAGCAGGATCCTCCAACCCAGGTCTTGATCAGAGCAGCTCTCACATGGGGAGTGGTGCAGCTGGGGGGTCCCAGCCCAGCCCTGGTTTTTGGGTGCTGGAGAGGAAAGGGTGTCCCTGTCTCCCTCCATAGCCAGTCACCTCTTCACTCATCCCACTGACAGCCAGACTTCAGGGCCCCTTTTAGTCTCTCTTCTCCTCCTTTGGTTCCACTCCATGCCTGTTCTCCCCCCCACCCCCAACCCTTTCCTTTCACATGCAGGATTTTAATCTAATTTTCTCAATGCAAATCTTAACAGGGAAAAGCCTTGAAATCGAATCTACAGAAGTCTCCTTTCACAGTTCAGAGATTTGATTAAATTGCAAGCTTTGTTAATATTTGGTGCAACAGGGGGGAGAGACAGGAGGTGGGAGGGAAAAGGGGAGAGGAGCGAGTGGATCTGTCGGAGGGGCGGCCGGAGCCTTTTCAAATAATCTGTTTACCCCTGCAGCTAAGGAGCCCATTAGCAAGTGTTCTCGTTTCTAATTTCCCATCGTGCCGTGTCCCGCAGACCTCGCTGTGTTTATTTGGAGAAGCAGAACAAAATTGTTTGTATAATTAGATCTGCTACAGGGGCTGCCCTTGAAGGGTCCCCAGCAGGAAGCTTTCGATTGCGAAGGGCCCCCGTCACCGTGGACCCCCAGCCCCAGCCTACAGCATGGCCAGAGCCGTGTGGGGCAGCCAACAACAACATGATCCCACTGGGACGGGCTGCAGGGCCTCTGTGAGGCTTGTCTGTGTTCTTGCCCATTGCCTGCCCATGATTGCGCTGCCCTGCATTGTTCTGGGCTGCCCCAGTGAGCGACGCAAGCTGCAGATCCAGCTTTTCCCAAGAGCTAAAACGAAAGGCTGGTCTGGATGCCCACTCCCATCGCGTCCTACCAGGAGAATGTCAGGGCTGTGGTGTCAAGGACAGGATAGAGCTCCAGTAAAATGGCCACTTGTCATGTATCTCCCTGTGCATCCCGCTGACTGGCAGGCAGCTTCCCACCACTGTGGTCTCAAAATGGGACATTTTCCAGCTGTGTCACTGTGGGGAACTTTCCTCCTTCACCAGCTGCCTCCCTGTGACTGTGGGTCCCAGCAGAGCCGACCTGTGCCCATCATGGAGCTATGGATGCTCTCACTGATTCCCAGGTGCTGGCTCTGGCAGCACCACAATGAGAGAGAACTGCTGCAACGTGTTCCCAGCAGCACGGGGATGCCTGACAGGTTCCTTGTGATCCCAACACAAGCTGCAGAAAACTGTTGTTTTTATGGAAGCAGTGAGTGGTGAATAGGTAAATCAGTTCCGAAGGAGGCAGGCTCAGGGCCAGGCAACCCAAGAAGAGACCTAAGATCTACTTACGTTTCTTATTCAGAAAGTATTTTACTGAAAAAGGAAGGTTGTTTTTTATTTATCTTTTTGTTGCCAAAAGTTTCAGAGTGTTTTTTAGTAAATGAAAGCAAGTGCTTGAAAAAACATATTTTGAGAAAAGGTTTGGCATTTTAAAAAACCTCATTAGAAAAACATGATCATGAAGAATATCTTCACTGAAAACAACAGAAACTTCTTCTAAAGAAACAATTACTTAAATAATAAACCCCTTCATTTTTATTCTCTGTGGGGTAGAAAAACCCCAGCCCCTTGTGCCAACATGAACAGCTCATCAGGCTGCTTGCTGAGGGCTGCTGCAAACCTCCCTGAGCTGCCATCCGGGTGCACGCTGCTGGCCCATCCGCCTCTGTGAAGTGGGGACAGGGATGCTGCAGACACAGGAGAGGAGAACTGGGGCAGGGTTTTCCTCCAGGCAACTTGTCTTCCTCTGGAAATGTTGCTGACTGCCCCGTTACCTATTTAACCACATCATCTCAGACCTCCTAACTTAAAATACTTCCTAAATAACCCAAATAAATACTAAGGATCACAGGGCTCAGTGTGGATGATCAGTCGTGGCTTTAGCAGTGCTGAGACACTCAAACCATGCCATGTCCAACGTGAGTTTCCCCATGGCTGTGGCAGGGAACGGCTGCCACATCCCAGCATACCCACTGCAGAACCTGAGGGCTCTTGGTGGATGCAGGCTCTGCCTCTCAGAGCTAATCCCACCCAGGAGCGTGGTGCATGGGATCTGCCATTCCCACTTGCAGGCATGTCCTGGAGGTGCTGACAGGGCTGGGGCTGCTGGGGATTTGGAGCACCAAGCTTGAGGGCAGGAGATGTGACCAGAGGGAGCAAGAGCCCTTCGTGAGCCCTCCTCTCCCATTTGTTCTCCTCCCTTGAGGTGAGTAGAAAGCAGAGGCCACGTGAGCAATTTAATGGAGCAGAACTTGGCTTTAATCTGTTCCCATAAATGTTTATGATCCCCTAATTATTAACATTTAATGCTGTGTTAATCCATTGATGGGCTTTCATTTTTGTTTTTAATGGCTCGTCAATTTCTGCTCTCTCCCTTTGCTCTTTTGTTCTTGAAAGGAAGAAGAGGCAGCAGCATGCAGTGGGGTGTGACGGGACAGGACGGCTCCTCTTCCAGGGACAAAAGGCCTTGGGGTCCCACAGCCAATCTTCCTCACACTGGGAAGGAGGGCTTGGTGAAGGGAAGGACGCCTCAGCCATGGCAAGAGTCCCCTAGGCCAGAACCCCCCTTGCTGAGGGGGCAAAATTGGACTGGAAATACTTGCAAGCTTCAGGCCGGGCTAAAGGAATGGTAGGAATTG
>NW_009927078.1:2915-11899 GCF_000696875.1 Nestor notabilis | reverse complement strand
CTCACACATGTCCCTCCCGCTGCCCGCCCATTGCTCCACTGGCTGAGATGTTTATTTAAGTGTCCTGAAAACTTTATCGGGAAATCAGTTCCCTTCTCTTCCCCTTGTCCGCCTTTCCACTTTCTTTTCCTCCCATTCATCACTTTGAAAAATAACCCGGTTTCTCTCCCTCCTTGGATGCCTCCTCCTCATCCCTGTGCTGCCCGCAGCCGCCGGGCAGTGCTCTGACAGCGAGGGCTGCTGGTAATTAATGGTGCTTCTCAGGGGAAGTCACAACTACATCCCCGGGGGGAGGTGGGGTTGACAGATGGTCCTGCTCACACTAGAGCACACTGTGATCCCTGGGACATGTGTGGGGCAGCTGTGGATGGTGGAGGGAACTGCACTGTCCAGCCCATCCCATGGGGACCACAGCAATGGAGGAGACACGAGAGGCAGACTTGCAGAAGACCCTGAGATTTTCTCCATCCTGGGCTGGGGTGCTGGTCTTCGATGAGCATCCTCTCAGCTGACTGGCTGCTCCAGCTTCCCACGTGGTGAGAATTTGCCAGGGAAAAGAAAACCTAAAAGAAAATCAATTAACTAAACCAAACCCTGAAACAATTATTTGCCCACTTCCCAGCCTCATTTGGGAAACATAAAAACACACACTTTTTTCAGGCTGACGTGCGAATGCACATGCTGTCTGCGTTTCCATGACTGATTTCATCTGCACCCAGAAGCCCCCTCCCCTTTACTCTTTACCACCTACATCTGTTCCCCACACTCTGGGCCTGGCCAGCAAAAGCAGGGAAAAACAGCCAGAAAAAAAAGGAAAGATGGGAAAAAGAACAAAAGCTGGGGAAAAAAAATGTGTGGCAGGAGTTGGAAATTTCATTTTCTAGCTAAGGATCTGTCACCTCCGAGTGTCAACCCAGCTCTGCAAAGCCGGGATTAACAGCTCTAGTGTGCTGGAGCTGGCCTGAGCCTTGCTGGGCTGCCCTCAACCACCATCTCAGCACCTTCCTCTGCCTGGAAGAACGTGCCATAGAAGCTGATGAAGCCTGTGCCTAGTCCATTGCCTTGCTCTGTGCCATGGGAGCTGCTGCCACTGACTGTCCCTGCACCCAGCACCACCTTCCAGCCTGATTTGCCAAGCAGTGATTGGAAAATCCCACATGGGTCTGTGCTCATGCCTTGGTCCTAGGGGGTGATGGAGGAGAGTGAAGCCCTGGCAACCCTGAAGTGTCCAGCCTAATCTTCGCTCACTTTTCTTTGTGGCTGGCCCAAAAGCAAGGAGGTTCCCTGCTCACATCCCTGCTCTTCCATGAAGAGCCCAGGTAATACTTTCACAGTGAAGAGCGCACATCCTTTGCCCCAGCCCTCACTCTGCTGCTTCTCTGCCCTCCCTGGGCTGATCCTGAGATCCATCTGCATGTGTCCACTAAACCTCTCTTCCAGCTGCATATCAATAATGGCATTAGCTTATAACCATGTCCTGCTATGTCAGCAAGGTGCTTGGGGAGGATGGGTGCCAGAGCCTTTTCATTCCCATGGTTAAACTCCTAAACTCTATAAAATAATAGAAACTAACAGAATTATTCTTAAAAAGCTGTGAAATTGCCCTGTGAATTGCTGTTGCATTTGAAAGGAAGTAGAATGTGAGCATCAGGGCATGGGCTGCTGGGCATCTGCCTGGTGGTGGGCTCACATGAGTGCTTTGCATCAGGGACTAGGGATGAAGGCTGGGACAAGAAACAGAGATGGGAGTAAGGTAAGGGACAGGCTCTGAAGCACAGCTGCATGCAGGCATGGGCACGCTTGAGCTCAGTCATGCCCCAGCCCAGGGCTTGGTGTCAGGGTGAGCTTCCCTCCTTCTCCTCCCTGCCCTCCAGCAGCTCCCCATCCATCAGCAGTCATTTCTGGAACAGGGCCTCCCTGAGGCTGTCCGCTCCTGGGACTTTCAGTAAATAAAGGCAAAGGCGCAGCCATCAAGATGAGGGGCAGTGTCAGATCCCTGCCAAAGATACCCTGTGTTTGGACATGGTTTCCTTTCCCTTGATCAGACTTTGATTCTTTAACTGTGTTCTTCCTGCAGTTTTTCTTTATGTCAGCAATTAATCTATTGCTCCTAATAAAGAAGCATGACTTTCCTTGGGAAGAAAGTTAATAGGTTGTGTTGAAAGCAAACTGGGCAGGAGCACACGTGGGATGTAAGGGCTGGTAGGCTGGAGCTTTGCTGGGCACACAAGGAGGACCCCTACAAGCACAGAAACCACTTGTGGGATGGATGTGACCACATGGATTGTGAGTTGGCATTATTATGCAGCAGGTTTTTAGGAATGCAGCTACCTACCTGCATAGTTGCACACCTCTTAGTGCCATTATGTTAATGTAGTTTTGTAGGTAATTATTAAAAAGGCCACTACAGATAGAAAAGTTTTAGGACTGCTGGCAGACACTGTCACTCTGTGCAGACACACTTGCAGAACACCCTGGCAGGGAAGGCTGCTCTGGTGTCTGCGCCTCTCTAGCTGCTTTCTTTACAGCTAAAAAACCTAATTTTAGTTGCCCTTAAGCAAAGTTTTATGGAGGGCAGCAGGGAACTCTCTGCTTTATCTGCTCCATCCCTGCTGCTCCCACCCTGGCAGTCAGTCAGGGGGCAGCGAAGCACAGCATAACAAGACCTCTCAGCTGCCCAGCACAGCGAGACTCAGCCATTCTCATCTCTATCACTGAGCAGATAGCTCTACCTGTACTGTCCACACCTCCTTCCTCTTCCTTTCTAGTCTTGGTTACTATTATCTCTGTCTGGTTTTGTCTCCCTTGGCATACCTTGGCTCTCCAGCTCTGACTTGCCTAGGCTATCCACCCTTGGTGCGGAGGTAGGTTAAAGAGGAGGCAGTGTGGCTGGTTTGCAGAGCTCAGATCCAAGACTGCTGATGGGGAAAAGCTTCCCTTGCCTCCCTCCTGACAACTCCTGTGGAGGTACATTTGTTCAGTGCAGCCCTGACAGCCTCATCTGAGATGAGCTCTGTCTACTGCATGGAAAGGAAAGCTCAGTCTGGTGGCTAGGCATAGAAGACGGCTCGAATGAGGAGACAATGCAGTGCTTAGAGACGTGGTGCTTGAAGAAAATAAGCTCCATTACAGAGAAGCTCTGCAAATCAGAACTCAGCCTTCGCTTAAGTGGTGAACAGAAAAATCCCCATTACTGAGGTCCTCGCAAAAGTGGAATACACACAGTGATCACTCAGTGGGGACATCAGCCTTCCCCATCCTTCCCTCCCTGAGAGTGAACAGGTTACATTTCCATGGACTCAAGAAGGGCTCGAGCAGAGGCCGAGTGGATCAAGGAAAGCATGTGCTGGTGTGGGCTCGCCTGCCAGCTTCCTGGCATCCCTGCCTGCCCAGGCAGTGCTGGGCTGTGAGATGCAGATGCAGCCACTCGACACATGAAACCCAGCTCTTTCAGCCCCCGCGCAAGCCCTCACTGAAAAATGCTGATACCAAGTCTGATACCAAGTCAGCTTTAATGGGAAGATTATTTGCAAGTCTCCTCCTGGCAGCAACAACAGCAGCAGCAGCAGCAACAACAACAGTCTCTCTGCAAAGAGCTGAAAAGCTGCCAGGCAGATTTTCAAGTGAAAAGATGGCAATAAAAGGAAATTCACCGTTGCACAGCCCCCTCCACGTCTCACCAAGCAGCTGCAGCGAATTCTGGTGCTCTTGTTTTTATCTTTGCAGAGCTCTGTGCCCATTTCTTGTATCCTGAGTCCACCACCTCTTAATTATCCTTCAAAGCCGCAGCACCAGGGAGGGAAAGCAGCTGGGATCCCTTCTCCGAGTCACGTTCCAGCACGTGGCTGGGGAGCGGAATCGGATGTGACGAGAGCTGCAGAGAGGGGAGCAGCTTGGAGCCAATCCACTCACCACAGGCATTAGACCCCTCTTCCCTTATGCGTGAAAAGCTCTTCC
This sequence comes from Nestor notabilis, assembly GCF_000696875.1. Lineage (NCBI taxonomy): Eukaryota > Metazoa > Chordata > Aves > Psittaciformes > Psittacidae > Nestor > Nestor notabilis. Next base: position 7,942 of record NW_009927078.1, on the reverse strand, counting down.
TTTGCTTTATCGTCAGAGTAAACATGTTCTCATCTCTCGCACACTGCTTTCATCGAGTGTTAAGGTCCTTGCAATGTTTAAACCATGAAAACTAACAAACCCTCTCACTAAAGTAAGAGGAACATGGTTAATAAATTAGACATGCTTAAGAGGAGTGGGTGGGATTGAAATATAGTTTTACCTCTGTCCCTTATGGGAGGCTAGTGGGAAAGCAGAAGGATACTATCTGCTCCCACTGGCAAATGATGCATCCCCTGGGGAAGGCAAACCCCGGGGAGGGAGGAATAGCAATGGGAAGGACATTGCCAGGTGCAGCACAGTCGCTTCCCTTCCTTGAGAGATTGTCCTAGGAAAAGCCATAAGGGCACAAGTTTGCTTGAGTAACAATGCAACGAGGCCTCTAGTGCTTTGATCAGATGATAGTACCAGTCACCAGTGGAACAGGGCAGCTGGGAATCTCCTTTGGTTTCCAGGAGAATACTTCTCTGTCTGTAGTGTCCCTTTCCCTCACTGGTATGAGCTGGGCCACTCACCCCAGTTGCAGCTTTTACCTGACAAGACCCATTCTCAGTGTCTGTTTGCAACCCCCTGTGGTGTGCTCAGTGGGAGGAACATGGCACGGGTGTACCATGTGCTGGGGGCTTCAGAAAATGCAAATACTTAAATTAAGTGTACCAGTCCTTATCTTTTCTTGTGATGTAAAAACAAGGGAAGGGTGTCCGGGGAGCATTTAGGAGGATGAAAGACATAAGTGTTAACAGAAAACGCTTATGTTAGGACAGAATTTACATGAGGAGCTTGTGAGCAAGATAGAGTGCACAGCAGAAATCATGGGGGCATAAGAGGCTTACAGGGGTAATAGGAGGGTGTGCAGAAGGGGAAACCCGCATTTCCCTGATGGGGAACCTCCAATGGTTTAGCTTCTGGTTTTGTCTTGAGTATGGTGTGCTGGGAAGTTGCTTTTCAGAAACACTAAAGCATCAGTGAGGACATGGCACATTTCAATATTTGCCTAGCACAAAGTTTTAGTTTGTTTAGTTCTGCCCCTGTTGCCTGCTGGGGACAGAGATGTTGTCATAGTGCTGCTTTGATACAGGACTTTCTGTGCTCTTACTGAGCGACCTGATGATGTAAAAGACTGACACTGTTTTCTGCTCATAGCATGGCTGGGCTGTGGTTCCCCAAACCTGGCATCCTCTTTCACAGCTCATTCTCTGGGAAAAGGTACCCACAGCTCTACTGCAGCATCACATCACTGCTCCCAGCCGCAGGAGGCCTCAGCAGCTCCTTCCCTTGAGCCTGGGTTATTTTCAGGCAGATCCATTCCCTGGTGTGCTGGTTAAGATCCCCAGGATGAAATTGGGGTGATGCTATAAAGAAGGACTGAGAGTGAACCCAGTTCAAATGAAAGAGCTTATGGCCATGAACCTGGCAAACAGCATTTGGAGCTCTGGAGCAAAAACAAAACAGACCCAGACGGCACATATTTTCTTTCCTTTGAAAGGGAAAACACAAAGTTAAAGGATTTAAATCCTCATTTTTTTTTCTTTTTTTTTTTTTTTTTCCAGAGGAATTAAAACAAAAATTCACATCTGGAATGACAACTACTAACCCTATCCCATACCCCCCAAATAAATCAGGCCCTGTAATGGAAATGCTGACAGACTCATAACTCCAACATTTCAAACACAGATCTGGTATTAAACTGCCCCTACAGCCCTCGAAGGAGCAGTGCTCGGGTGACAGTATTTTGCATGGACTGAAGGAGGTACAGGCAGAGCAGCGTGGAGCTGGACAAAAGCTCATCCCCTCTGCCCATCCTTCCCTGCTCCTTCCCCAGCACAGGGCTGGTTCTTTGCATGCCAATGGCCCCGCAGGGTGTGCAGGGCTCAGCACATGCTGGCTGCATTAAACCTGACTTGTTCTTTCCTTTCAAAGCTGCTGGTCCCTTGCAATTGTTTAAACTTTGGTAGCATTAATGCACAAGCTGTAAAAATAGAGCCTGATGCCAAGAGACCCATCTAGCACGTCTTTGAACTTTATGTCAGTGTGCCGGCTGCTGCAGGTCTCTCCCTCCATTGCCTCCCAAAGCAGCTCCATTCCCAGCAACCCATCCACTGTGGGGAGTGAGGGCTCAGTGGGAGGTGTCAGAATGGGGACATGGTATTAGGGATCTGTGGCTTGTGATGCACCTCAGGCAGAAGCAGATGGAGGTGAGCACAACATAGGGCACCCTGCCCATACCCAGGACCTGGCTCAAGGCTGGATTTGGGGCAGGAGGGGAGGGAGGGTGTCTGGGGAAGGAGGTTACAGGAGGACCAGAACTGAACAAAAGCCCTGGAAAGGGCCAGTGCTGACTGCAGAAAGCTGTTTGCATGGATGCTCCAGCAAACAGCGTGGCTTTCACTGTGCCAAGAGAGCCCCTTGCCCCTGTGACAGCTTTCTGGAGGTGCTGACCCTGTTACAGATGGGAACTTCTGCCAGGGGAGGGGAAGGTGCAGTAGGTGGGGGCTCAAGTTTTACCTCTCTCCCAAGAACAGGCTCCTGATCGTGCTGGCAGCATCTCATGTGTTTGTGATGGTTAGTGTGAGTGTCCTGGTCACAGCTTGGATGGAAAACGTGAGTACCCATCAGGGGATGAGCACTGGGTGGTACAGAGGCAGGGGGCTTCATGGGTACCAGTGGTACCAGGAGCTCCTCCTGCAATGAGGTGGTGCAGGCAGTTCCGGGGCAGCATGGGCTTGCAGCACCATCCTTCCCTAACACCCAGCTCTAGGCTGGACCGGAACAGCCCCAGCTTCCCAGCAGACTGAACTGGGGCTGGGATGCAATGTGCTGTTTTCGCCTTCTTCTCAGTAACACGGGGCTTTGCCAAGTGGTCCTGGTGACTGGAGCCAGCGCGGTCACATCATTGACTGTGGCTGCGGGGGACCCGGGGTCTCTGCACGCGCGGAGCAGCCCATGGGAGAGCTGCCCAGCCCGCGACAGCGGCTGGGAATAGAAAGCTCTATTGTTTTCCCACCTGTCCGAGTTACAAAGGGCCAAATGGATTTTCATGAAAAGTTATTAAAAAATGAAAAGGGTTTGGCTTCCGGGCCAAGGCCCCGTTTGCCAAATCAGCCCCAGGCAAAGTTTTATGACTAAGTATGTAATAAAACCCTTTGAAAGAGGGGCTTATAACCCGAGTCTCCACAGACCCTCTCCACTCAAGTGCAGCACATGGTGGATTGTAATGTGCTCATATCCTGCTCGGTCCTCTTCTGAAGTCATTTTTTCCACGACAGGGACAAAATTACCCTCTAGACACCCACACTGGTCCCTGCAGTGTTGCAGCTCTGCCTTGAGCAGCATCGTCCTGCTGGGAGGTGTTATGGTGGGTTCCCAGGCAGGTAGGGACCCTTCCTCTCTGGGGGAGCACTCAGGGGCCATGTCAGAGGAGGCATAGCTCCAAACACATAACAGGACAGACCAGCTCCAAGCAAGACCTGTGCTTGGGGTGTGGGAAAGGAGCTTGTGTGCCCTGCAGCTGGCTGGGGTGGTGCACCTCCATGGTGAACTTCATGGAGCACCAGGGACACAGCATGCTAGCTGATGTACAAGCCTCCAGAGGGATGAATCCCCTCTCTGAAGGGTTTGTCTCAGGGTTAGAAGGGTGTAAGCACCAAGCGGTCTGGGCAGGTCCTTGGAGAGTGAACTTGAACAGGGCCAGCTGAATAATAGGGTGATGTAAGGGTCATAGGTATTGTGCACAGCACACGCGTGGTGCCCATACATGTTCTCCATCTATACAGAATTTTTGTGTGCAAATCTTAGCTTTGAATAATTTGTAAATAATGTTCTCATTATTTTTCTAGCTTTAATTAGGACAAAGGAGGAAGAAGTATTTAGGCTGACTCCCAGGGAAACTTCATAGAGCAGAGCAACTTCATAGACTTCAGAACAGTATCCTAAAGTGAGCAATGGAAACCCTGAGCCATGTAAATTTAGACTGGAGGAAGCCCTGGAGGTTAATGCATAGGCCTGTATTTGCCCATGGAGGGTAGGTGAGAAGATAAGAAGGCCTTTTTTCATTTCTCTCCACGGTATTGCAATGAAGGACTACAGGACAGGCTATAGATTTCTCTTCCCTGTGATATCTCGCTCCTTAGGCTGGAATCTAGTGCTCCACTCGTTTGTGATCAGGGTTTAAACTGGCATTTAACAAGATCACTACAGCAGACTAATGAGACACCACTTTAGTGCTGCAAATACCAATCTGCAGTTAAAAACTGTATGTGTCAATTGACGGCTTTGTTTCCACAGTTGTCTTGTTAGATGTCAATCACAGGGCTAAGCAAGCCTTTCAAGCAGATAGATGTTAGCGTGAGGGTTGTAAGTGTGAGTGAGTGGGTTATGTATGCTATGTGAAGTTAATTACAGCAGCAGAATGACAGGAGCTGATGTTGGACAACATGCCTTGGCGTGAAGCCCACAGGAGCCATCGGCAGCCGAAGGGCAGGTCTGTGCAAACCTCCTGGGTGAAGGCTGGCTGGGGACAGCGGACACAGACCTGGGCCCCATGGGGTTCCTTGGGTCCTGGCTGGGCTCCATCAAGTTGCACTTTGCTCTTTGGAGCTAGCCAGATAAACCTCGCGAGGTTTGGCTTCTGCATGGTGTCTAATGAATGAATCCTCCAGCTTCTCTTACCTTCTCCCTCGCCTGCAGAAGCAATCAGATACTGGGTGGCAAAAGTAGCCATGAAGGAATGAAACCTTTGTGCCCTGCAGACAATGGGGTCTGAGAGGGGAAACAGGGCAAACCCCAGGGTACCACTGGGAAGATGGAGAGGAACAACGCCACATATGGGATGCTGGTGAAGCTTTGACCTTGTCAGGCTGGTGGAAAGACTGATGATATGCTGATAGATGGGTTTTACCTTTCTTGTCCAAGCTACATTTCAACAGACAACCTTTTAGCACTGTGTCATATGATGGCTGAGTGCTGGGTGTGCTGGAGGTCTGGGGATGGAGACAGGGAAGGGCTATAGT
>NW_009927078.1:0-2884 GCF_000696875.1 Nestor notabilis | reverse complement strand
GAATGCAGCTCAAGGCAATAGAGAGCCTTTAGCTCACCACTAAATGGTGGGGGGGGGAGGCAAGAAGAGCCATAAATGGCCCCACATAGGGGGAACCCAGAGGGCTTGTGGGTGCTCTGTACCAGCCTTCTCTAAGGAAAAGGGCACCCCAAAATGGAAATACATTCCTGTGAAAAATACTCTGCTTTTCTATTAACAGAACACATTCCTGAAGTGGGGTGAAACGTCACCAGTTTCCTCGACATTGCCCAACTTTCAATGACTTAGAAGTACCAGGTAATCTGTAACAAGTCTTGCCCAGGCTGTGGGGAACCGCCAGCATGTGGCATTTATTTAGTTATTGTAAGGGGAGGCAGGGAATTTAAGGTTTGCTGCTAACAATTCACCACGCATGAATGCCTGGAAAAAAATCCAGCCCAACTTCCTGTTCAGGAGGCTGGAAAATGTAGTCCAAGAGCCCTGGCCTGCGCTCAGCTGGGAGAGCCCTCAGAGTGAGACTGCATCACAAGGGTTTTGAGCTGCAATTCTTTGGGCTGCTCAGTGAAACACACACTTCTGAAGCCCTCCAGCATGTAACAAAAATATCCCACACATGGGCACTTTGTCTCCTGCACCAGCTCTCTCGATCTTACCTCTGCTGCAGATCTTGACTGACTTTTGGGTAGATGCGTGTGGGAAAAGAAAGGTCAAAGAAGGTGGTCTCTCCTTTTCCTTTTCCTTTTCCTTTTCCTTTTCCTTTTCCTTTTCCTTTTCCTTTTCCTTTTCCTTCTCCTTCTCCTTCTCCTTCTCCTTCTCCTTTTCCTTCTCCTTTTCCTTCTCCTTTTCCTTCTCCTTCTCCTTTTCCTTCTCCTTTTCCTTCTCCTTTTCCTTCTCTTTCTCCTTTTCCTTTTCTTTTGTCTTCTCCTTTTCCTTTTCTTTTGTCTTCTCCTTTTCCTTTCCCTTTCCTTTTTTTCCTTCTCCTTCTCCTTCTCCCTTCTCCTTCTCCTACTTTTTCCCTAACACACTGAAAAGAGCATTGGTGTATGGTTGGGAAATCCTGTAGATGAGCTGATGGTGGATCCTATGGATGAATTGAAGACAGATGCTATGGATGAGCTGATGGTGGATCCTATGGATGAGCTGATGGCTGCACTTCTGAAAACAACTCTGTGTGTCCAGTGTGCAGGACACTGGCTGTGTTGCCCAGCCAGCCCCAGTAAACTTCTGCAGAGGAGAGTCTATAGGATGGAATATCTCTTCCTTCAGCTCTGTTGTCTTGTCCCTTTGCACATGCAGAGGCGGGGTGATGCCTGCGAGGTGCCTGGCCAGAGCTGGGGTGCAGCCTCCTGCCATGGCCAGCCCTGTGCTCAGAGCATGTATTCCGCTGGCAGCTTGGCAGAGCCCAGCCCCTGGGGCAGTTCCAGGCTGGCACAGCCATTTGTCACTGCTGGAAAAGATTTATTGCTTATTTTTCAGAGATGTCGCTGCACAGTCCCAGGAATGAAAGGAGTGGAATTTCAGCAAATCTGCTTGCCAGAAAAACACCCAAATCCCCAAACCCCTGTTCTAAACAATAAGTGCATTTTTTAAAACCAGCTGATTGCTTTGATAGGATTCTTGAAGGACTTTTGGGCCTGCCTGAGAAGTCCATTGTGCAGCTTGAAGGAGATATTCCCCTTGTCTGGGACTTCAGGCTCCTTGAGCAACCACTTGGCACTTCCCGCATGTGATGCGGCCCTGTGAAAAAGTTTTGAGAAGCAGCCGCAGAAGAGACTTCATTTCTCTAACCCAAAAAATACATGGAAAGAGATTATTGTTATGATCAAACTGGCAGGGGATGGCAATTCCACTTCTTGACAATTTCAAGAGCTTGAAATTGATTGTTTTTTCTGCTGGAAACAAAATCTGACCTCCTGGAAGGCCTTGCAGAGTGGCATGGTGTTGAAATATCCATTTCCAAATCAGAAAAATTGGGGTTTTGATTTGAGAGCATCTGCCTCTCTCTCTCTGTTCGGAGGTGACTGCAGAGTCCTTGACCTAACCTATTGAAAACAGCACTGAAATCGATGTGCCTTCACCAGAGTGCTCACTTCTCTTGAAATCCTGTATTTAGACAAAAATAGACTTGATCAAGAAATGCTCCCACCAGTTTATCTGTTCTTCCAGCCCTGCTGAGGCAACTGACAGGCTACAGCGGAGCAAGGATGTGACATCCCATTCTAACAGGTGAAGGGATGATTTTGGTTTCCCTGTGCTAGGACAGGCAGGCAGGACAGGTTTCTGTCCCATGGGGCTCACCATGAGCATGGACATGGTCCTGCACCAGCACGCATGAGTGCTGCTGTGCATATCCACTTGCTGACATTGCTTCATGCTCCCCAGGGAACCGGCTTGACAAAGACCAGCCGTGAGCAAAGGTGATCCTATGGGACCAGTGGTGCTGAATGGCACTTGCTCCTTCACCCCATCAGTTGGATGAGCGAGTCAGGACGATGGCTCGGGCAGGGTGGGTGGATGGTGCAAAGCTGGTGATGCTGATGGGAATGGATGGGTCATGCGAGGGAAAGGACCTGTGCTACAAGCAACTGGCACCCCTGCAGCCCTGGCACCAGGAGAGAGGGCAAGTCTGAAGGAGGGATGGGTAATTCCTCCCCTTCTCATATCCCCGAGGAGAGATGCAGGTGGAGGCACATGGGCCTGGCAACGCTGGGGCAGGCAGTCCCACTCCTTGAGCTGCAGGAGAAGGGAAGTGAGTGTTTGGAATTGTTTGGCGCAGAAGGGAATGAGCTGAAGACAATGTCAAACTCTGTAAATATTTATCAGATGGATGAGAGCAGGGGTTTGAAACGTTAGACAGATGAGAAATGGCTGTTTTAATAATTCTCCTGATAAATTAAAACTTAGG
>NW_009927077.1:1573-1783 GCF_000696875.1 Nestor notabilis | reverse complement strand
AACGGCGTGCAAGTGCAGGGTGTGCCTGTCACCATCACCAACACCGGAGGTGGGCTGTGCCTTGTGGGACAGCAGGATGTGGAGCAGAATGCCCCCCAAACTAGCAGTACCCTTTTGCTTTGCAGCTGGGTGGTTGTAGCTTTATGAACAGATCCCTTTGTGCCCTGAAGGGTTGAGTGTTGCTGATTGTTAAATGGCATCAAGTTCTCC
>NW_009927077.1:881-1173 GCF_000696875.1 Nestor notabilis | reverse complement strand
CTCTGGGCACCCTGTGCCAGTGTTTCTCCCCGAGAGCTGGGACCAGCCAGGCAGAGGGACGTGGTGCACCAGGGTTTTCCCGCCAGCAGCCTCTTCCAAAGATCACCCTGCCAGGTCCCAGGGCTGGGACATCTCCTGGTGCCCATTGGGTTCGATGGCTGCTGGTTTGGGCTTCCTGTAGCCAGACCGGGAGGGCTGCTTTCAACCCCCAGGCTCTGTAGCGAGGGATCACCATTCCCAGAGAGTGAACCCAGCCCCTCACCTCTGTGGAACAAGTGTCTTAAGCCAAAAC
>NW_009927077.1:557-840 GCF_000696875.1 Nestor notabilis | reverse complement strand
GCAGCCTGTGAGCCGCAGACAGCCGCCAGCAGAGGCACGTCCCAGCAGCACCTCTGTCCTCCTGTCCTGCCCCACGAGCCTTCCCCAGCCCCATCCCTGTGGTGTGGGTGCCATGGGGAGCTGAGGGGAGGGAGCTGTGTCTGAGGGAAGCTTATCTGCTCTCTGATCCAGAAAGACCTGCTGCCTCATGGTGGTTTCTCCCTCAGCAGGAGCCCTGGCTGGGTTTTGCAGTCAGAAGCTGTTCTTTCTTGGCTTCACTAAATGCTGTCAGCATAAAGCAGGG
>NW_009927077.1:0-263 GCF_000696875.1 Nestor notabilis | reverse complement strand
GCAGCAGCCACTGTCCTTGTCGGGGCTGCTTTAAGGGGGTGTTTAATTGCTGCTTTGCATGTGAACACGGGGCCAGACATGAGCGATGCCACAGGCAGATGTTGCTGCTGTGCCTCAGGGCAGGGGCTGTGCTGCAGCGCCGGCTGGGGAAGGGACAAGCAGGACCTGCTGGGTGCTGCCCATGTGTGCAATGAATTGAGTCTGGTCTCAGCCTGGACACGGCAGCGCTTCCAGAGGGCTCCCCAGGCCTTCGGCTTCGCACT
>NW_009927076.1:32519-33550 GCF_000696875.1 Nestor notabilis | reverse complement strand
TGCCGGCTGGGCTTGAACCACGACACCAATGAACATCAACATAGTTGTGCAAACAAATAATTTTATTTTACTTGCAACTGGAAAAGTGGCATTAAAAATTGGCATCCTGGTTTGCCTAGGAGAGAGTTCAGTTTCACAGGTCTAATAGACCTCATCCTGCTGGATTGAAAGTCAGAATCTGCAGAGATAATCCAGTGTCTGCTAGTTGCAAACCAGGATATCTTTGGGATGTATACGCTATGGGGTATAATAGATTTTGGCAGGTGTTGGATCTTGGGGTACCTGAAAGAGTACTTTTATACTTAGATTTCCCAGAATCATGAGCAGGAATATCCAGATAGTTACAGACACCACTGATGCTAAACATAGATTCTTCTTTGCCTAAAATAGTAATCATTATTAAACCATGCTCATTTTGCAACAGTTTTCTGCAGTACTCAAATGTCCTCACAAAATACAGAGATAAAGTATTATCACAGATAAATACGTATCTCAATAGTCTACATACATTTACTCTAAAAGGAAACAATTTTATTGAGTGAATGGAACTATACCCAAGTAAATCCTGTAACATGAGGGTTACACTCAGTGTATAAAGGTATCACTCTGGAAGTTTTATAAAGGTGAAGTATAAACTAGATTAAATTAAGTACACTTGAAAAATCTTGATATATTAACATTCAAGATTCCTTAAAGCTGATTTATAATCCAATTGTTAACAGTTAGAAGTAGTACCTTTAATTGGTAACTTAATTAGGAACCTTTACAGATTGTGTTTCAATTTAAGTTCTTAACCTTGAAAATGTGGGAGGGAGTGTATTTTAATGTTTATTCAATACTGGCTTCCTCCTGTACCTCAGTGCAAGCAACATCAAAAGGAAGGTATGCACATGGATTTCTTAAGCGTTCTTTTAAATCACAGTTTTTTTCATGCCATGGTTTTGGAAGTTATCCTGTTTAAGCATTTGCAGGATTTCTTCAAGCATCTCTAGTTTGGACTTCCAGTAAGTTATCTACTCTTTTCAATTTCC
>NW_009927076.1:0-32488 GCF_000696875.1 Nestor notabilis | reverse complement strand
TTCAGTCTGAGTTTCCAGAATACCATATCAGTCCCTCCTCCCTCTGGTATCTAATAAACAAACCTAAAAAGTAATGTAGTTCATCGTTCTGTTGCTTGTGGTCTGTTCTTTGTTTTCAAAAACTCATACTTATCCATACACACTTGGGAGTGAAAATTTAGAAAAGCAAAAAAAAAAAAGCTAATGATAATATTTTTATAATGACCTCAGCAACAGAGGTGAAAACATTATTACACCATGTCTTAAAAAGTGCCTTGTTTAATTCACCAGTTAGTGAGATAAAGTAGAACAAATGTAAAAATAGTGTCAGTGCTCTCTTGCTCTTAGACTTGAGCTGTTGAGCCACCTGTACTACTTAAAGGCCTTATGTTCCATTTACTACTCACTAACTTTATCTCGAGTTTGCTTTACCACACACTAGAGCACTAACTGCCTTTTGTTCTAAGGCAGGCTGAACAGATATGCAAGAAGGAATTGTTTCCACAGGGATGAGAGCAAGGCATGAGTTCACTTAATCAAAGAAAGGAAGTGAGGGGAACACTGTGCATAAGCCTATTAATAAAATTTCATTTATTATGAACATGATTGCAGGAACAGATAGAAGTCTGGTGCTAAACAAATAGATATCAATCAGCATTATTATTAATGTGCAGTATTTTGTATTAGTTTCTGACTGTTCATGAAGATATATACGCAAGGTAAAAATAATTGCTAAGCAATGAACTAACAGATTGTCTTGCGCCTGCAAAAGCTTTCAAAATCTTTTTTCTTCATATGGATTAGTTGGCTAGTGAAGTTCTTCCAAGATAATGTGCTAAGTGCAGACCCCTTCTTTTCTACAGCTCAACCAGCTGAGCTATTTTCTGTAAGGCAGAGTCATGTCAGCATAGTGTTGCATTTAAATTAATTATTTTAGGTTATAAAGCTATCAAGAAATACAAACCATCTCTAAAAATGTTCTTTCTAGCACTGAATGTCTAAAAATACAAAACCTGTATAAACAAATACCCCAGTTGAGCAAGGGACCAAGAGTGCCCATTAATAGAATTTTTTAACAAGTACACAATAAAAATAATTTTGGAAAGCAGTCATGTTAACCTCTACAATCAAGTTTGTTATCAGAGAACATAGAATAATACATACAAACCAGGAGACTTACATGCAATCCAGTGTCTCCTCTTTTTACCAGAAATTTTGCTCAGAACATAGGAAAACCTAATACTAGATCCAAATAGGAAGAAAGGGTATGTCTACAGTATCTTTTGCAGGCAGATGTATATTGACATTGTACTCACAGCTAACCAGATTCTAGCTCCAAAACAGTTCTACAGGTGTGGTTAGCACAGCACTAGTTTGTGCTGTTCAGTTGTCCTGAGAGGCAGTGTATAATAGCCAAAGCCTTGCTCTCTACTTGTGCTTTTGGGCTGGAAACTCATTCATGGCTGGCTGGAGTGCAGTGAGGACTGAATGAATGCATAATGGTCTATGAAACACAAGGTATGCCACCCCACCAATTCCCCATAACTTGACACTGGAAACTCTGAACCTCTGGCTCCCACACGAGGCACAAGAGCTCAGGAGAAAACTCCTGCAGCATCTGAATAAGTGTTTCTATGGAGAAATCAGGATTAAGACAGGATTATCTCAAATTATACTCTTTTCTGGCCTTCACACAGAAAACTTCTAGGAGCAATTGATGCCTCAGGTTTCCTCTTTAATTGTTACTCATGTTACTTAGCACTTAGGCTGATATTGTTACTATAGCAATAATTAAGACTGTCTGATTTAATATCTGAAAAACCAAGTCCAATTATTTCAAAAATAACAGTAATTGTATTTAGAGAAATAAGACCTGTCAAAAACCTGTTACATTAAATTTATATAGGATTTTTGAGTTACTTGCAACAGCCAATTCCTTATTACCTTAATAAGTGTTAATACATAAATTGGTAAGTCAATGAGAACGAAACTAACTTGTTAACAGCTAATAATTATTTTCTAGGTGGAGAATCAAGATTCATAATGAATACAATTTTACCAAATAATTGGCTATTTCTAATAGATGCCAAATTAATATTTTACTAGTGTAGGGTATAATTACACACAGACAAAATACCTTTACTTTACAACTGAACAACACTATTTTATGAAATCTAGTTTTGTGCAGCACTGAATATAAAAGATAAGATAAACTCCTAAGTTGATTTACATTAACCTGTGGATTGTAGCCTTTTATAGACTATATTTCAAGGAAAAAAGAAAACAAACAGTTTGTCACAGAAAAACAGACACAATAAAAATGCATGAATACTGTGTCAATTATTAAAAACAGTTACCTATACGTGACCTGGCTACACAGGAATCAGGTGGGATGGTGCCAGAAGGAAAAGATGCGTTCCAGGAGAATTAGTCCCTTAATTGCCTTACTCCTGTAGGATTTAACTTTCAAGATTTATGCAGTACCTCATGTAGGCAGTTGTAAGTAGTGTTCACTTTAAAAAAAAAAAAAAAAAAAAGCAAATGGATTTTGGATTTTGCTGTCAGTTTTTATATATACACTAATTTTGCTTAAAATTCCAAACTGGATATCCTCTAAATAAAATTAAAAAAGTAAAAAAAAGAATAACAATAATAATTTATATTTCAAAGATTGATGAACAACTAAGAACCCCTAGTTTTTATTTATTGCACCTCATCAGCAATATTCACCATGTTACTCAAATATTATTTATTGGTACATCTGGTGTAGAGTATAAAGTTTTTATTTGGGTTCTAATCAATTTTAAAAGGATTAAAATGTAAAATATCCAAAGACATAGAAAATACAAATTAATCTCCCACATAAGATTCATTTTAAATGAAGTACACTCCACATTATCCATCTAAATGCCACTTCACCTGCTCCTCACAAAGTATGCCTACATGTGTTTCAGTTGCATGTGCACTTTGAAAGCAGTTCTCCCCAGGAACACACATATTTCAGGCATGAAGCTAGGAATTTATTGTTAGCCCAATTAAAAACTTATTCTGATCAAAATCTAGCAGACGGCTACATTTAGCCCTATTAGAATGATATCAGTAGTCCAAATACAGAAATGCCTCAATAGCAATATGTTTATAAACCGTTATACATGAGAGCATACTAAGATCTACCCTTTTTCTCTGGTGTTGTGCTTGACCTTCCAATGTCCCTCTGTGTAATGGCACCAGACTTCTTCAGAGAGATAACAGGGCGTCCAAGTGAGTTAATATCCCAAGATCTGTGCAGAAATCCTATTCATTGGGTTACACTTGACTTAAAAAATGTACATAGAAACATTAAATGCTTTCTCTCCAGAGTGTTGATATATGTGTATATATAAAAATGCATCCAAAACTACATCTACGTCTACATCCTTTTCCCAATTTTTGTCATGATAAAACTTTGACTATCAGATAGAAAAATTCCATGATGAAGAAATATCAAGGCATCACAGTACAATGCATCTTTAAGGAACATGAAATCAATAAATTCATGCAATCTCATTGATGTCTAATCTGCTGTTGGACAATAAATCTGCCATTCATCAAAGAGTATTATAACTTTTAAAGTTTTTAGAAAATCTTTAGCTGTGCTCTAAAAAAATTTCCAACAGTCCTTTTTTAGTCTTTGCATTGTATCCTTCAACATTAGCCTGAGGTAAACTGATGTGCACTTTTCATGATGTGAACTTATTTGTTTTAGAGGCATGGCAGCAGGAGACGCAATATAAAGCCAAAGGGTCCTGCTCAAAGAGGTACAATCTTTTCAGGCCTCTAAGCATTTGGAGACAGAAAAAAAAAAAAACCCAATAAATTTTACACAGAAAAGAAAGTCAATTCCAGATAAAATACAAGCCTTTACATAGCTCAAAAGAGTTGGAATTCTCCCTATAGAGTTTATCTTATTGTATTTTACTGGAAGATATGGGCACAACTTCTGAGAATCTATTTAGAAATGAAGAGAGATCATATCTTTAACTGTAAAATCACTAAGCATCAAGAAAGTTTCTTGATTTATATTGTAGATTTACATGGTTTACAGAAGTAGGTCTGTTTGGCATATCTTTAATTATATCCCATGCTAGTCTAGCATATTTTGAGTGCTTTGTCCACTTTATCTTTTAATAACCTAAACACACATTGGTGAAGTAAATAGAAAGAACTGTTCCATTTTTATCCAAGAGACATCCAGTGAAACAAAATACAGTATTTACTTTATTGCCGTGTCATTATTATTCTCCCTTTCTCCTCTGCTCCACCCACTCTTTATAATTTTTTCCCACATAATTATGGTTTAGAATGTCAGTTCAGTCACAGATACTTGGATTTTATAACCTGTAGTGTTTTGGAACATTGTTCAAAAGTATTCAGGGACATATATAAATCTTAACCTATGATTGTGTTACTATGGAAAATAACAGAAGACTGTTACACACCATATTCCTTCCATGGTTATTCCATAGAGGGGACTAAGTTCTTAGTTAATTGTCATTCAGCTCTCAATTACTGTTCTCCACTATCTCTGAGTCTTTTTCCCTGGACTGTGAACTAATTGTGCCAGAAACAATGATGCACCAAGACTGGCTCCATGCAGAGGCAATTTGGATCCAGCATGCCTTTTTAATTGAGAGAGACAAATAACTAGTATACAAGGCTTTATTTGACCTGGAAATGAGACAACCTCCTTTCACACAGTGTAGAAACTAAAGTTATGTGCCAAGTGAAAACAAGCTGACTTCACTAAACTTGCTCTGGTTGGTGTCCACATCACTTAACTTAATTGCAAAACTTGCAATTTCTTGGTTTTCTGCATTATGCATTCTCAATTTATTCCACACAGATTCAGTTGTGTTAGTTATCTCTAGCTCAAACTGGCTTTCATGTGGCAAGGCTGCATCTTGCAGAGCCAGTTGGCTCTTTACACTGTGTTCTCAGAGCTTCATGTTGTAGTAGGCATTATTAATTTTAAAATAATGTTATGAAAATATTCAGGACCAGTTCAGACTCAGCAGTGCTCCTACTCTAACAATGCCTCCTCATGACCCTTTGAGTAGTCTCCTGTGGAGCCAGCCACATTTCAGAAAAAGGACTGAGTTAATAAAGTAAATTTTAAAGTATGCTGAGTTAAAAAGCAGGAGGAGGAGTACCTCATTCAGCATATACCCAAAATGTTACTGCCTTAGCCTCCACAGAGAACTAAGGCACAGCACTGTATAATTCTGGTATGACTCAACAGACAAACAACCTTGGGCAAATTTCTGTTTGAATATTTTACTGAAAATGGAAAAAAATGGGGAAATTCTTTTTGTAGTAATGGCAGTCATGAGCTTCTTAAGTATACCATTTATTTGAAATTTCATAGCAAAAATAGTAAAATAGAAAAGCACTGAACAGAAATTAAATCAATACAGTACCATAGGTAACTATATTTTGTTTGTGCAAGCGTATATAAATCTATTTCAAACCAACGGTAACTTAGAGAATTTCTTGTAAAAGTAAATAATGGAAGCAGATAAGGAAAAAGTATACTTGCAGCAGTGTATGCCTGGCAAATACCTCACACAACCAGAGTAAGAATTCTACTGTTCATTGGGATTTCCTCTTGAAGGAGGCTTGCACTTACTACTGCAATCTTCTCAATTTCCCTAAAAAAGCAAATTTCCTAAAATTTCACAGTTTCTGAAATTGTAAACCATTCCAGTAAATTACCTGTAATATAGAGTGCAGTTGACAGCACAGAAAAGCCCATGTTTAGCCCAAATAACCATGAAATATTGTAAGGGATAGGTAATAGATGAAAATTTAATCTTAAAGACATACAGTATTGGTCTAATTTTTAAAGGCATGACAATTCTGAGTGTTCATACACACACCAGATCTCAAAATAATGACTCTAAACATCTAATATCATAGTTTTATATACAGAAAACCTGTACAGCCTGTCCAGGATACTCATCAGAAAGAAAGAAATATAGTAGTGGTAGAATAGTCAGCATTATCTGCCCTTGACAGTACAAGGGGAATCATATTTTATAGGTACTTAGGATAGCAAATAGATAGTAAAAGTACTGCCAGTTTTTCAAAGGATCTTAGGGTTATTCTTTATAAAATAAGCTTCTGAAAAGCTTAGTTCCCATTTAGACACCCCACAGAAAAATGTAGAAAACAAAATACAAGAAAACAAACATAAAATAGAGAAAGCTCTTTTAAAGCTCTTTTGTTACAGTATAGTCATACTTTTAAAGCAGCTGTTCTTAGGGCAGCTGCTAGTAATGTTTTCAACAGATGTTTTAAAAAAAATTCTCTAGGTTTTGGCAGGGAAACAGTTTATATCTCTAGCAGATCAGTTTTAGATTTTATACAATATATTGAGTTTGGATGAAAAGTCCATCTACACAGACTTCAAGACTGACACACACATACAGATCCTAACAGAAGAAAAATTGTCTACAGAGTAACAAAGGCCTTAATTTAGATAGTTCAAAGACAAGTTAAAATATTTCCTAGTTGCAGTTAGACATATGCTTAAATACTAATCTGAATGAGGTACCTTTGGTACCTGCCGAAGTTTCCACAATACATAAAGTTTAAACCTTTACACTTGAGATGCAATCCAACTGAGTCATCACCAGACTATCCATCAAAACATCTACAGTTCTGACACTGAGCCATTCAAAATTAGACCCATTCATGATGTGAATTCTTTCTGAAGCAGGAATTCA
Organism: Nestor notabilis; assembly: GCF_000696875.1. Lineage (NCBI taxonomy): Eukaryota > Metazoa > Chordata > Aves > Psittaciformes > Psittacidae > Nestor > Nestor notabilis. Next base: position 25,745 of record NW_009927076.1, on the reverse strand, counting down.
GCTAACAGAACTGCCCCTCTAGCACGTAAAAGAACAACCACAAATGGTCTGCTGATGCAATGCACTCTAATCAAAGGCAAGCTGGCCTAGTGAGACAAACTATTTAAAGTGGAAAAAGTTCAATAGTTTAATCCCAGCTGTCTCACCATAATTGTTTTTAATGTTAACCTTTTCCAACAGAACTTCTATGGCAATAATCTATTTTAAAATATAGCCTTTTAGATAAAAGGCAAGAGTTCATGAGTTAGTTTAGCTCCTGAAGAAGGAAATGAATATTTAAAAGCATATTCCTTTAAAATACATCAGCAGGACTGTAAGAGTTTCTGTTATTGTACTGCAAGAAGAGACTCGGTGCAAAACATTTTTATACAGGTTGTATTGTCTAGTTCTGGACTGCTTTTATTTTACATTACTAGCAGTATTATTGCTAATATGCTACAGCACAATTCCTGGCCCTTCCCACTTTCAAATTCTTTTTTATTACCAGTGTTATTAGCTGGTTCTTAGTGAGAGCTCTGAGCTGGAGAGCACAGATGTAGTAAAGTCTTTCATATGGCTGATAGATTAGGAAACATTAAATGACAGAACCAAAGGAAGGTGAGATCTGAAGTTGAGTTTGTTAAATCCAGCTTTATAAATTAAAAACTGATTTTGATAATATTTTCATCAGCAAACATGTATTATATCCATGGTGGAAATTCTGGACATCTCTCCCTAGAATTAAAGGTTGTATTCCAAGTGGGACATAGGGTCTGAAACCTCAGGCTAAAGTAACAAGAACTGCCTGTTTCAAAGGAACTTTCCCTGATTACTCATTTATATTGAGGTGATTTAATGGTAAGCCTATAGAGCAAAAACCACTGACAGACAGAAGAATTCCATGCAGTAAGAGGACAGTTTTCACACAGTTCAGTTCTAAGGATTAGTGCTACCAGTTTAAACATAAGACAGAGGAAACAAACAGAGGACAAATGAGTGTCATAATTATATGGTCAAAAGGAGCTTTGTCTGCACAGCCAATATTCTCTTTCAATTATTTTTGATCAAACATTAATGAAGTTCTCACAAAATACAAGCAAAAAAACATCACTGGCACAGTTATCAGCTTGGCAGAAATGTAGCTGGAACTCTAATTACACACGTGGGGCTGCACTTATAGATGAATATTGATAGCTGAAATTAAGATTCCTGCTACTAAAAAAAGAAAGCATACATTTTGAAATTCCTCCCCCCCCCCCAGCCCCCCTTCTTAAGCATTAATATGATAAAATTGCAAACAAAAGTGTTGAGACACTACATATTGGGCATGCAGTATATTCTTTGTAGGTGCCACTCACAGTGATCCAAACAGGTGCTAGGAAAAAAAAATAGAAGGAAAGACCCTAGGTGAAAGCAAATCTATTTTTGATAAATGGTCAGCAAATATTTTGTGGTAATTCTATCATATTTATGTTCTTGTCTTTTTCAAAGTTTAAGCCCCAGCTCTTCATATTTCTCTTTGCCATTGTGCACTGGCAATATTTACAAAAAAGAACATATAATTTCCTTATATAAATTCATATAAGGAAAATTACATTTTTATATAATTTCCTATACAAATTTTCCTGCTTGTTTTACCACATAAAAACGGATTGCAAAGTTATGAACAGATAGTCATAAAATCTGCTTTCTCTCCCATTGTTTTGAATGATTCACCAATTTTATTCTACCTTTTTTCCTTTTTAAAGCATTGATAACAATGAAATTGTAACAACCACTGAAAAAAAATATAAAGGATTTGGCATCTTTCTAAAAAAGAAAAGTAGTGTAAAGATCTGCATGATTTTATGTGCTTTTGATACTTATGAGTGTTTATTGTAAATTCTGTAGAACAGATTAAGTTTAATGAGGACCACATACAGATTTAATATCTATTCTATTGATTCCAATATTCACCTTCATTACAGCCATCACAAATTTAGACAGGATTAGCATTGCTGAGAAATTCTTGGCAGGTTTTAAAGATTTTCTAGTATGAAGGAACAAAAATAACACAGGAGATGAAGATGACCCACATGTATCATCACCCATATGTGATATTCCAAAAGTTTTTTTATGAGGTTCTTCATTAAGTATTATTAAGGGAAATTAATAACAGTGGGAAGGAAGCAAACAGTTTTTCTGCATTGAACACAGACACACTAATCAAAGAATTCTAATAAAAAGTACTAACTGACAGTAAGGTCATGGAAAACTGGTTCCAGTGGGACAAGCAGTCTACACTTTCTGTAAAATACGTAAGATGGTTGAGACATTCCCTGATGACATCCTATTAAAGGAAAACCAGGAATGGCAATGTTTGTGGCCTTATTTCTCTGATACCATAAATTCCTAAGGGATTGTGAGAAAAGGAATGTTCAAAAGAAAGAATGAAAACTTGAATTCTGGAAACTTGGGGGAGGGGGGGAGAGGGGGAGGGGGGTAGAGGAGGAGGAGGGGAAGTTATTTTAAAAGTAGATAAATAAACTCAAATATCAAAGTGATCATGTATTAACTAATTGTGGAAAACATTATTTCATGTAAGATTCCAAAGAATAAACCTTGAACAATATTGAAAAATTTAGTTGCGGATCTCAAGCTTAAAAATAGATAAAGCCTGAGTTTATTGTCTTTTGTAAATTAAATTCTAACCCAGACATTACTGTATTTAGCCATTCATTCTACAGCTAATATCTTTAAATATAAATTCCAGCTATTTAAATTGTCTTGACCTAGAGTATCCATTATTCTATGCATCACATTGGTAACAGTTGGAATTAAAATTCAGACATTATTATTAAGCACTGTTAAAAGTTATTAATACCAAAGTATCAAGCATGTGCCTCTGAAATGTTGGGAGCTTGAAAAAATCCAGTATTCTCTTATCTTTATCAAGTGCACTTTAGTTTACTGGATCATCCATTAAAATGTACAAAAGCCAAAAGTAAGAGAATGGGGAATATAGACTTAACATGACTTTTTTAAAAAAAGAAGGAAAGTATATATTTTATAAGAATGAATTGCTTGACTGATTTCACTGCATAAATCCCTGTAAACATTCACCTTTTACATGAAGGAAAACAGATCACATATTTCAATGATTCACAGTGCTCACTACAGCTGCGCCAAAGCCAACTGATCTGCAAAGGAAGAACACAGAAACTCAAATACCTCCCCTGAGCAACGGACAGCTAAAAGGGAAGAACTAGAAACACTCCACGGCTGCCACAGTGTTCAGATCTTGAAAGAAAAATTGAGCCGCAAACTATCTTTCAGATGTCTGCAAAGTCTGCCTTGTAGTCAATACCATTTTCCCCAAGAGCAGAAATCTTTCTTTAGAAGCAAAGTGCCCACACTGCCATCAGCAGACTGAGCAAGCAGTAAATTATATCAGAAGTAAAGCTGAGTAACATAGGCATTTCTGTATTATGCCCCTTAAGAACCTTGTTTCTCATCACAGGAGTGCTGCAAGACCTATGTGGTGTCATATGCTGTTTGACATGGAAAGACACAAAATATCAGAGACAGTTCCTTGGCATTTCATCACCACAGCTGTACAAATGTGCTGTGTGGCGGCATCACACACAGCTGTGATACTTGTTGATAGCTTAATGCCTAATGCATGTTTGAAAGAGATTTGTTTTACTCATGTGTGGTTTCATCGGGCTGTATTAGCACAACAAAAGGTGCTCAATGTTGCACCTAGAATTTTTGGTAAAAGCAGTCCCTGGAATGGCAATGTTATATTAAGTGCAATGCAGCTGTCTTCAGCATCAGGGTTGAATGAGACATTAAGAACAACATGCATTGAAGTAGGTCAGTGGGATTCTTAATTCATGCTCACCAGAGAGAAACAGGCCGCTCAGAACTGCAGTGGAGAGATACAGTCCAAATATAAACCTTCTGTAAACTCCTAATGATTTCAGAGAGCTCTGGATCACCCTCATAGACCTTCTGTGGGTGTAAAATGTTTTTCTTTCAATGTTCTCATAATTTATTTAAAGGCAAATGTCAATGAGGGGGAAAAGATGCATATTTTCTTAGGACCACAAGGATACTTACAGTCACGATCATTGACTCAACAGAAATTTATGGATATACTTATTCAGTGGTAAAAGCTGTTATGAATCATCATGTTACTTCATAAATTGGAAACATTTTTAAGACATGACATTTGTGCAATCAGTGGGTAGTGATCAATGGCAATGTAAGAATTTCTAAATCCACTGACACCTTAGTTCTTCCACGATTAACCATAAGTTTGCAAGGGAATTTTTTTACGAAAACTTACTGTGGAAAAGTTATCAACTACTATACCATAATTTTTTTTTACATTCTGCCTTTAATCCATTTTAAGGGAAGGAAAATGCTCCTTTAAATTTATGTAATAGTCATCCTTGAAAATATTTTTCCTTTTTTTTTTTTTATGTTAATACATAATAAAAATGTGAGATTAAATATTCCATAGACTGGAGATATTTTTTTCTGAACAACTGAGAATAAAATGCAGGTTAGGTTCTTCAGTAAAATTTTTGATATGTTAGTTCTGTTCAGAGGAAAGCTCTCCTTTGGTAGAATATGACAATGTTTTCCAACGAAATTGTTTGAGACTTTACTGAGCAGAAAGAAAACAAATTTAATAGGATTATTTTAATGTTTTGATAACTTCACTTCCATCTTGGCTTTCTTTTTGTTGAAAGAGGATAAACCAAAACCAGAATAAAACTGTTATAAAAGTCTTTGACCCAATTATGAATTTCATCGCTCCCACTGTTTACATTGGTAACACTTGATTACATGCTCCTTCTCTTTAAGAGGTTCAGGAACATATCTACTAAAATCAACAAATTGCTGTAAAGATATGATCCCATCAGACTGAATCAGAGTGACACCATTAGTTCCAGAATAGGCAGATGACATTGATATAAAGCTGCATGACAGACTGCCTTCACTGAGACTGCTTGAGTCTTCCCATTAGTTCACTTTGAGCAGGTCACTCCACACACACACGACACCTGGATGCCATGGTTTTCAGGCAATGTTAATGTAAAATAAACTGAAACAAGTCACCTAGAGACAAAAATATCTCAATTCATCAGTATACGATAAGCCACCTACTTACTGTATCTTTATTTAGAAGATAATAAAAAGTGCCAGTCACTGGTCATCTATTTTGTGTTTTTAACACTTTAGCTCTTCTGGATACCACAGACTGCACTTCGTATAACATTACTTACCTTCAGGTACAATTTGATTACAAACTTACACCAGACTTGAAGGCTGCACAGCAACTATGGTAAAAAAACATTGTAGGAGGCATTTCTGCCTGAAATGCTTAACACAGGTTTTTCAAAAATGTATCCTACTGCCACTGTAGTTGGTGCTATCTCACTGGCTTTCTCAGCTGATTATTCATGTTACGATTAAAAAGTTACAGGGTATTCAAAGGAACCAATAATTATTATTTCCTTTATTACTAAATATGAATGCAGATATATCTCATGGGGATGTCATGGTTTAAGCCCAGCCGGCAACACGGAACCACGCAGCCACTTGCTCACTCCCCGCCTTTTCCTTCCGCCCCCCCTTCCCAGAGGGATGGGGAGGAGAATCAGAGGAATGTAACTCCCACGGGTTGAGATAACAGCACTCCAGTAACTAAGGTATAATACAAACCACTACTGCTACCAATAATAATGATAAGAGGAATAACAAGGGAAAAGGACACAACCGCTCACCACCCGCCAACCGATACCCAGCCCGACCCGAGCAGCGATCTGGGCCTTCCAGGTAACTCCCCCCAGTTTCTATCCTGGGCATGACGTGCTGGGGTATGGAATAGCCCTTTGGCCAGTTTGGGTCAGGCGTCCTGTCTCTGCTTCCTCCCGGCTGCCCCTCCTCCCTGGCAGAGCATGAGACTGAGAAAGCCCTTGGGCAGAGTAAACATTACTTAGCAACAACTAAAAACATCGGTGTTACCAGCATTGTTCCCAGGCTGAAAGTCAAAACCACAGCACTGCACCAGCTACTAAGAAGGAGAAAAAATGACTGCTGTAGCTGAACCCGGGACAGGGGAAAAAAAAAAAAAGAAAAAAGACAGCTAGACAAATACATACTGTATTCAATTTACAACCTCATCTACAAAGGTAAACAAGGATAAATTATGGCAGTAAGATGAAAGATACCAGGCTGGGGAAACAGTTCCAAGAGATCTGTCCGTCTTGATACACATTTTACGTCTTTGTTTAATATTTTCTTTCCAAATACTCCTAAAAAGGTTTGATTTCTATTTTACACTAATCCCTAAAGAGCACCCAAACATATCCTTTTTTTATTACTGCATATTATAAATTTATAATGCATATATCAGTAATATAGGATCATTCTGTACTTATTTTCTAACCAAAGATTCTCTCTGAAGTGACCCAAGTAATTCTAAGTAAAAAAAGGTAACATCAAGTAATACAAAATTTTCTGAATTACTGTTGTGCTTGTCTTAAACTAACCTTTCCAGATTCTTGTTTTTTCTGCTTGTCTTCTCACAGAACTAAAAATTTGTTTATGAAAACAATACTGGGTGCATGATCCAGGTCTGTGCACAACCAGATTGTGCAGATACTACTATTATCTGCCTATATACAATAATCAAGAAGTATTAAAAAGTTCAGCATTCTCTAATGATGTCTGCATGGTTCCAGGTAAATACAACACATTGCTTTCTCAGTGTCTATGAAGCAAAATCACTTTAGCTTACTACTTATATATAAAGCTGAATTTTAGTGAACAATTTATAAACTACAAGGACTATAGGTCTAGAAGTTTCCATTTAAATATTCTGCAATGGTGCATCCCTGCTGGTGTAAAAAACACAGTTCATTTTGACATTAACAATAATGGGGGAATAATATAAAATGTTTGAAGTAATCAGTACAGAACATGTACTGTATTTACTACAAGGAAGTATTTGCCAAGTGAATAATATTGATAAATAAATGAACATTGCCAGGAAGTGGTCACTTTTTATATAGAAAAAGACAAAACTATGAAAAAGGTCTGATATACTAATGAAAGTCTTCAGCCTCATAGCAAAAGCTGAACACCAGATCTATATGCTTAATTTTTATGACCCTGAGATTTTTCAAAGATAAGTTGTTTTTAACAGAGAACTGACATCGGTAACAGGAAATAAACTACATAGGTTATTTTGTCATAATTTAAAACTCCAGATATTTCTCCCAACAAAAGAATAAAGATTAAAATGATAATCTGAGTGTTATTTTTGGAACTTAAGATAAAAGGGAAAATTACAGACTGAAATATACACTATCGGTAAATACAAAAAGTGTCATAATTCTGCAAGAAAATGCACAAGAAATCTGCCCTTTAACTCAACAATAAATGTCATGATATTTGCAGGTTGGAGAAAATAACCTCCTTGACAACAGCTATTTGACACACTGCGAAAACATGAAGTTTTAATGTTGCTTGCAGTGTCATTTCAGTCTCAGGCCATTATTAAACTATGGACTGTGCAAGCTAAAGCTCTGGCTTTCTGTGAACAATGATTCAGTGATGGCAATGATGGAACAAACAGCACAATCACACTTACCTGCAGACCAGAAGTCTCCTGGTACTAGCCTTTAAAGGACTCATCTGTCTTCCAAAATCTTCAGTGCTGATCTTTTATCCTTATGTGACACGACATAAATCTTCAGAAAAAATTTTGTTGGCCTCAAATAAGAAGTTTTTATGAGAAAATCGTCAGTGTTTGAGGAAGAGTTATACCTCTAGAGTGATAAAAAAAGATAGCTTATAACTCCTTTTACAGTTAAAACCGTGGATGGAATAAACCTCTATTCTTCTCTATTTCAATTCAAACTTATTTAAGTGGGGAAAAAAAACATTCTCTCACACTTGCAAATGTTGTTCCTGTATGATGCAATATTTATTAGACTTTATTTAAGTCTGAAAAGGAGTTATTTTCAATACTTACAAAATATTTGGGCTACTTATACATGTGAGAAGTACAGAAGTATTACAATTTAAGAAAGTCCAAGAAATAAAAAACAAACAAACAAACAAACAATATCCTGCTCCTAGACGATAATTCTATCACTCCTGAAAGATATTCAGCCAACTTGTTTTCAAAGAATGCCACATCTGGAGGCTCCATGAGCTCTCTCTGCATTCATTCTACTGCTTCACTGCCCTCACTGTCAGAAAAGTTTCTTGCATACTACAAGGTTTGTCCACTATATTCTACTGTAGTCACCAAGAACATGCAGAATATTCCCTGTTTGCAGAAACTTTTATATACTTCAAGACCATATTATCTCCTCTTCTCTCTCTCTCTCACACTCACACACATATTATAGAATCAAAACCAAAGAATCATAGAATGGTTTGGGTTGGAACGGACCTTAAAGATCATCTAGTTTCAAACTCCCTGCCACAGGCAGGGATATCTTCCACTAGACCAGATTGCTCAAAGCTCCATTCAGCCTGGCCTGGAACACTGCCAGGGATGAGGCAGCCACAGCTCCTCTGGGCAACCTGTTACAGTGTCTTACCACCCTAATAATAAAGAATTTCTTCCTAATATCTAATCTAAATCTCCTCTCTTTTGGTTTAAAGCCATTCCCCCTTGTCCTGTCACTACATGCCCTTGGAAAAAGTCCCTCTCCAGCTTTCTTGTAGGCCCCTGTTAGGTACTTGAAGGCTGCTACAACATCTCCCCTGAGCCTTCTCAAGGCTGAAGAAGCTCAACTCTCTCAGCCTGTCCTCATAGGAGAGGTGCTCTAGCCCTCAGAGCATGTTTATTGCTCTCCTCTGGACTTACTTGAGCAGGTCCACATCCTTCTTATGCTGGAGGCCGCAGAGCTGAACGCAGTACAGGATATACATGCATACACATATTTGTATGTGCATGCATGTGTATGCTGTATATATAGCTACATTTACATGTGTGTGTGTATACATATATATATATACGATTCCCTCTATCTTTCCTCATAGACCTAAGTTTTGCTAACTTTGATCATTTTTCTTAATGTTCGTTAGACTTTTTTGAACTGGTTCACAGGTTTCTTGAACTGAGTGCCTAGAATTACACAGATTCCTCTTGCTGGAATCTCACGGCTCCCAAGCATCAAGCAAGCATTATTTACATAATTCTGTGGCACTACTTCTGCTTATATAAAGTTTGTGACAGTGGCAACACAGCACTGTCTCCTGTTTCATTCTGTAATCCATTTCAACACTTTTCTACAGACCTGTTTATATGGTATATTATTTACATGTATTTCTGTAACTAGTGTTTTTAATGTGTTACATTGCAGCTGTGTTATTGACTTGCACCTTTCTCATCTCTGGAGCATTTATTCAGAATTATTTGAAATCTTGGGCTTTTTTTCCTATACCTGTAGGCCTTTCCAGTTTCTGTTGAAAGTAAATTTTGGCATACTTATGTTGTATCCTTTTCTATAACTGAATACTGCACAGGTCTAGACACAAGACAGCCCCTTACAGAACTCTCTTCAACATATCTTTCTCTTCTGAAGCTGTGAAGATATAATTCTTCATAGCTGAGAACAGGAAGATTTAAAAAAGAGAATACATATTTATCATCTGAGTAATCTGCCTCACAGCCTTTAGAATCTGACAGATTGAAAAAGTAAGGACAATCTGAATTAGCACACACTTTCTTCCCAAAGAGACAGTGCAAATTACAGGGTGTAGCAAGGCTATGTCATATCTACCTACAGGCTTCACTAAAATGCCAGATATGGTTAATACAGTGTGTCATAAACATACTGAATGCTATTCTCCTTCAAACAAATAAATCATAAATCATTCCTCTGTCATCGTACATTCTTACTGCCTACAAGCTCCAAAAGCAAAACTCTGTACATGTCAAATCTGGTTTTTGGTTGGCAGCTAGAGAGCAAGAACTGCAGTGCATGAGTCTAGCTGAAGTTGGATTAGATCATGGTGTCATACCCACAGGAGTAGTAGAGACACTGTTTGACCACCTGAAAAGGAAAGAATGTGACACAGATTTAGTGGCCTGGAATAAGGTGCCAGAGAGACATCCTTTCCAGACAAGGTACTACTTGAGTGTGCAGCAGGTGTAAAATTATTTCAAATCAAAATGACAGTGTTCTGCTTTTACTGATTCCCATGGATAGCAGCTCTGCCCTGGTAGTCAGCTAAGAATAATATAATATTAAGAGAAGAAAGAATAACTGTGGGATAGAAAATGAAAAAAAAAAAAACAAAACCCAAACCAAAAAAAAAACATATCCATCTGGCAGTCAGGATGGCAAAGATTGAAATGGAAGAAGAGGTGGCTGGTTATAAAGAGAAGCATGCTAGGTGCATGAAGTGCAGCCAAAGGTCAGATATGGCTATGCAGAATAGGAAAATGAGAGCAACAAGGTTAAGTGTCCTGAATGCCTTAGTCATATCAGGGCATAATAATTTAGAAATGCTGAATATTGCAGAGAATTATTCATATTATTGCACTTTTCTTTTTCTATACAGCCAGTATCAATATCTATACTATATTGATATTAGTAGAAGCAGAAATATTTTAATTTTGAGATTAGATCTTCACTGCAGCAATTTTTCACAAAAAAGAAACTCCACTTCAGGAGCACTGTGATAGTTCCAGATACAGAGAGAGACTACACCGTAGTAGCAACTCCTGACTATATCAGAAAGAATTACAAAGTGTTTTGCTATCTGAATATTACTTTCTCTTTATTAACACGTGTCTTGACTGAAGCAAAGCAATATATGCAGCAATTTTCATGGGAGTGGAGGAGTAATTGCACAACATCTTTTGGAGGTTACCAGTAGATTAAATACATCAAGATTGCTACTGACTGGGAATTCTAGGATTCAGGCTAATAACAGCTCCTAATTGAGAATTAAGCAGTCACCGATATTAGTCTAATGAAAAAACTGCATGCTATGTTTGATGATCACAAAGGCTCAAAAATTCAAACTTCATTTGAAGACCCAGCTTGAGCCTGAGACAGGTCTGAAACAGCCTCACGGAAAACAGTCCTACAGTTTTTTGCCTTGTTCCTCTGGAGGTGATATTGTGGCTTCATATATTCTGCTAAGAATAGTCACCTTTAAGAACATAGTGGACTTAGTATATATTAGGTTAATTTAAAAAATATTAGAGGTTGGAAACAACTTCTTGATGTCCTCTGTTATTCTCCCCAACAACTGCTCAAAAAAGGGCAAACTCAAAATTTACATATATCCTAGTACTCTATGTCTGCCATACTAACTTGATTAAAAATGAGTAGCAGATTACTGTCCCTGAGAATTTATAGCATTCTAAGACTAAAAGCTATAGTAGGATTGTCTTTAATAACATATTTCCCCAAATGAGATATAATCTTAACTACATTCCCTTGTCCCCTCAAAATAAAAAATAAAAAAAAAAAATAATTTCTACAAACAATTAATCAAATGTTGGTTTTAATGCTATCTAGAGTGATTTTATTTCTCTCTCCATTTTTATTTTAAAAACATATTCCTGAAGCTGTCTGAACACAGATAGCTTGTGACCTGCTTACCAATCACTTCCATCACTGTTTCTCTCAAGGTTAATTTTTCGTTTGCACTACTCTTTTCATGATGTAAAAGAGGATAGGAAGGAAGATATAATGCATAAGCACTTCAGTACACATTTAAATAAAAAAAGAAAAAAAATAACATCAAGTGAGAAAAGAGCAAATGCAGGCATTGCATTGAAAAGAGGAATTTAGCTGCCTAGAATCTGTAGAAAGGCTGAGAAATTCAGATCCTGATACACAGCTGTGTGTAACTTCCTTAAAAATGTTCTAATTTTATTACATTTTTGTTAATTCACCCTCTTAAAAGAGCAAAGTTGTTATTTTCTGTTTTGCTGGTAAAGGAGGAAGAGAGAAAAAATATCAAAGTAATAAAAAACATTCTGAGATTTTCATATGGATTTCTCTTGGGTTTCCAGGAATCCAAGGGAGTTCACTTCAAAGATCTAATAATGACTTTACAATGCTTCTGTGTTAAAATAAGGTACTGAAAACTATAGAAAAGTAAATACGGATAAAATTAACACCACACAAACTTCTCAGAAAGAAGGTTAATATATTCCAAATCTCCCAAAATGTTAAAATCAGTCTCATTTTCCCTTGCCAGCTAAATGCCAATAGTACTCAACCATTTGTAATTGAACTGTCAGCATCACTGAGCCAAACATCTTTTAAAAAGGTAAGCAGTGTGCCAAAATAAATTTTTGCAAGATCTGAGATTCAGAAAAGATGTTCTCATCTACTCCAAAATAAGGAATAGAAGCTTCACTCGTGAAACATTTTTCAATGTATAGAATTAGTGATCTGAAAAGTCAGTTGAATATCTATATCTGTTTGCCACCCTGATGACACAAAAATTGCTGTAGTTCATTAGAGAACCATTGTATTTAGAGAAACAATGTATTTTCATACTTCAGGTTATCATATCAATCTCTACATGTGTGTTCTGGCTTCATCTGAGATAGTTAATTCTCTTCTAGTAGCTGGTACAGCGCTGTGTTTTGGATTTAGGCTGAGAATAATGCTGATATTTTAGATGTTGTTCTGTAGTGCTTGCCCTACAGCAAGGACTTTTCAGAGGGAGCAGAGGCAGAACACCTAACCCAAATTAGCCAAAGGGGTATTCCATACCACAGCATGTCACACCCAGTATATGAACTGGAGGGAGTTACCCAAGTGGAACCCATCATTGCTCAGGTCGGGCTGGGCATCGGTCAGCAGGTGGTAAGCAATTGTATTGTGCATCACTGGTGTTTATGTTTTTTTTATGTTTGTGTTTTTTTCCTTCTAGTTTTTATAACCTTATAATTTTTTGCTGTTAGTATTAAACTGCATTTTAATTATGAAACTGGTGTTATCTCAATGCACAGATTTTGTTTTTTCCCAATTCTTCTCCCCATCCCACTGGGGGACAGTGAGAAAGCGGCTGCATGGTACTTAGCTGCCAGCTGGGGTTAAATCATGACAGTGTCACAGAGCTTAACATACTTGCGCACCTTCAAATGCCTTGCTCTGTAGCACAGCAGTATAGGACAAACCTGATCCTCAGTCACATTGAGTAGCAATTATGTACACTGTAGTGAACTTCTTTCAGTTAAAAGTTCATACCTGCCACTCCTTTGAATTTTCTGCCCTTCTGTACCATTTTTAGGTATAGAAAGACCCTAGGGCAATAGCCAGTAGGCACTTTTGCTTCCTTTTGTATACCTCTTTCAAAACAAAAACAGACTCTTTTTCAAAAGAAAAACAAACATACTTTTTTAAAATGCATGTATATATTTGTATTGCTTTGAAACCTACTGAGTGAGGAGGAAGGAGTGACAGAAACAATATGCGGTAAACTGAGAAGAACCCCCATTCCCCATCCCCCTGTGCTGCTGGAGGGCAGGGATATAGAGAAATTGGGGTAATATTAAGCCTGGGAAGAAGGAAGGGGTAAGGGGAAGGTATTTCTTAAGATTTGGATTTATTTCTCATTATCCTGCTCTGATTTGGTTAGTAATAAATTAAACTAAGTTCCCCAGGTTAAGTCTGTTTTGCCCATGACAGTAACTGGCAAGTGATCTCTCCCTGTCCTTATCTCGACCCAGGAGATTTTCATGGTATTTTCTCTGCCCTGTCCAGCTGAGGAGGGGGAGTGATATGGTGGCTTAGGCAGCTGGTGTCCATCCAGAATCAACCAAGTTTCACAAGGTGAAACTGGTTACACTATGTGATCCAAATTTAGAGGAGTTTTATCCATGATTACACTTTGCAGAATGATAAAGCACTAAGAACAGCAAAACCCAGTATGTCAATGGTCTCTGGTCATCTTATCTAAAATCTGCAATTTATATTGCTCACAAAATAATCAGTAACAGCTTTTGGAAGATATTGTTGGCTATGTCGGCTACTGCCACTTTGGGAAATCACTGCTTAAGATGTTAAAGGAAGACTTTATATCTCTAGAGTATGAAGTGCCGGTCACATATCAAAGAGAATCGACAAAACCTTAATTTAGTGCAGGAGCCAAATAGGCACCGTGGGCCCATGCTGTAGATCCAGCATTGTTTAAAAGTGCCTGTCCTGTTCTGTGTACACATTCCAAATATTTCAGACGTAGTCTACCTGCTTGGACCAACTTTATACCATGCTTTGCTTTTCATGCATAAAATAACATATTTCTGTCTGGAAAATAAAAAAAAAAAAGACCTGAGTAAAGAATTCTGTGCCTGAAAGCTAATGTATTTTACTCTACTGATTTCTAAAGTATGCAAGTACTGTATAATACATGTATATATATTTACATATATTATCCCTAGTCACACCTGTGCCTTTGGAAAATCATGGCTACAACATTTTTACCATCAGCAATGTTCAGATGATTGCACATGGTGTTTACATGTACTGTCTTCATTGATACAGAACTCGTTTCAACTGTCCACTATAGCACCTAGTGCCATTTGAGTTTGCTGGGATGTCTTGACTGTCTCCAACTCTCTCTCCATAAGGGTGCTGATGTTTTAAGTTGTGTCTCATTTTATTCAATCTTCTGAAGAGGTCACACATAACCTAAGATATCTCCTATATCCCAAGTAGACTATATTTATGGAACTGAATCCTACCTGTAGGTCAATATATTCAACAGTGTTCAATTGATTATCTAGAAAATGCCTGAATTCAGATGAATCCAATTCCAGATTCCACCATCCTTCCACAGTAACTCCAAGGCTCTAAATTAACTAACCTTCCAGTGACTACAGTAGGAGCTTAGACATCTAGTCCATGTGTGGATTCAGTCTTTTCTTAGTATCTCGATGTGTGACAAACTCTATTTGAGAGTTATGCAATAGTAAATAGTCTCTCAAGACTTTCAGTCTCTGATAGCATCTGCATATTTTTATCCACTAGATGTGTTTTCCATGCATTGCGAAATTTCAAGCTCCTAAAGTAACTATAAATATAAATAGAGAAATGAGCTGAAAATTTTGTATATAACAATTTTTCAGACAACTCTAACTTTAAGCGGAGCATGAATTTAATATACAAACATGGAAGTTTAACTTCAGAATGTTTTGACTCTAAGACTACAATTCAAATGTATTATCTCACAAATGTTTTGTTTTTTTCATAATTGATAAAAATTGTAAAAATCCCTACCCAGAACTATTCTGGCATTCAAAAAATCACAATTATGAAGTTAAAAGCCGTGTACTTTTTAATAACACATCTTTCTTTAATACAGACGTTACTAAAACAAACAACTAACCCCTTATCTATCAGTGATCACCCTGATACAAAAATGAAGTAAACTCACTGTTTTAGATATTAATATCACTGTCTTCCCTTTTTTGAATAAGTATTAAAATAATTTTAGCATATAACTTATCTTCAAAGAAAATACTTTTTCTTTTTTTTTTTTTTTTTAATAATATTTTATGTTGTACTCTTCTCAGGGAGAATTAGGTATTTCCTAATCTGTAAGAGCTGTGTTCCAATTTTAAGTATTAAAAATAGTAGTAGTAAATTCTGATACAAAATTAAAGAAAATATCAGTTCCTACTACTACTAATAACATAACTTTAAAATTATTTTAACAATGGTCAAACCTTACTTTGGAAACAGTGCTGTTTATTTTAGTGATGAATTAGCACTCAGTAACCTTACTAGGTTATAAGTGTGTAATCCAGTGATAAAACTAAGTAATTTTTTCTTTTTTACTCACATGTAGGGTGGAACAACTTTTCTGCAGCACAAAATGCTCAGGTACCTTAAAATATAAACTTGATTTACTCTTAATTACAGAGAAATGCAAACCATCCACATTATTTTCCAAGTTGAGCATGGTTTTTTTTATGTGAAACTATTTAATATACACTTTGTCTGCTAATGTGAATGTTAACAGTGAATGTTAATTATGCTCAGAAGGCAGGAATTCAAATAGATGGTATTACAATACAAAAAATGCATAGAAAATAGAGACTATTAAACTGCTATTTCATTAAGTATGAAACCCCGATAAAAGCACTCAAATACACAGTTTCTTAACTGTTCTACGCTATTAGAATCACAATAAAACTAAAAAATCCGGATTCTTCTATATCTTTTTTTAGGTATCACTACTCCTTTTGAGCCCATCTCTTGAAATATTCACCACATTCAAAGGGAATGAGGAAAAAGCAGGAGAGATTTCAAACACCACTTTTGAAGGTATACACTTTGTGTCTAGAGCATTAAAAATATCAAGATATTTATGAAATTGAATATGATTACACTGAAGTTCTAATAGAAAACATACAATGTAATCTACTTGAAATTAAAATACTATTATTGCTAAACACCCTACATATGCATATGATTACCAGTGGTAGGAAACACAGAAATTTGGTGTTATAGAATACAATATTCATACTTATATATATTATATATACATACTTACATATATACATACAGTACTAATCACAAAGTACAGCGTCTCCTAGAAAACAAAACAAAACCACTAACAGGTTTTTTCGGGAAAAAATACTGCAAAAGAAACAAACACTGCAAAAAAACTACACTGGTAGTCAACCTACCCTCCTGGGTGGTGTGTAAAACAAACCCCATTCATCAATGTGTACTATAAAGTTAAAATGATATTTGTTTTCCCTATAGCAACCTTTCTTTACCTCCAGCTATAGAGGAGAAATGTAAGCATATCTCTTGAACAGTTCACACAAGAGAGCAAATGATACCAAGAATAAGTGCGAAAACACAAGGCCTAAAGTCTGTCGTTAGTTCTTTAAGAGTCTTTGATGAATTACTAAGGCAAAGCAGGTGCCACTCTAAAACACAGTGCAGCTGAACACAAGTAGTCAGAATGCTGATGTGGGGTTCTGAAGTTGTGGAGAACAGATACTGTTGAGCTGCTTGATTATATAGAAGAAAAATGTACTTACACTGGATCATGTACATTCAGCTTAAATCAAATGTGAATTTTTGACAGAATGAACTTTAGAAACAGTTTGGTGTAGATTCAAAACTGCATTTCAAATATTCTGTTCAGAACAGAATAAATACAGCAAGAAATCACATAGAAAAGAAAATAAAAACAAAGAAGAGGGCATTATAAGAATTCCAATAGTGAAATATCATCTCAAATATTATAGCTTTAATGCAAGAACAAAAGACAAGTTTAGTGACCAACTCATGGACAGAGAATGTCACCTGACAAGCCTTAGCACCATGGAACAACTGAGTATTTCAGGAGATAAAGGGATATGGGCAGGAGAAATTAAAAATGAGTTAACAGTAAGCATGACTCAGCTGCATTATGATCTGTATTTGGCACTGAAGAGAAGGCAGAATTTCGGGTTTTAGTATTTCTTAGATAAGAAGATGAAAATTCTGCTTATATAGTGTATTTTTCTATCATACGTTGTTATATGTGATGCAGCTGGCTTACACTATACTCTCCACATAATTCAAATGTACAATCATACTGTTGTATTCTGTGCCTGATACTGCATTTCACTGCTAGCAAATAGACATCTCAGAAGACTAGACAAGATGCTAAGCTTTTTCAAAAAAGGGTACTGACCACTAATATCTCTGTCATAAAATCTTGTAATTCAGTACACTATAGTTTCAAATATCCCTAGAAAATCACTTCCAAATAAGATACTTCTGAAAAACATCATAGAATCATTGTAGTAAGGGAAAATTTACAGTCCCAGAAAGACTGGTAATCTTGTTTGGTTTCACGTCTTATCAACTTTGGCTGAGACTTCTGCGAGGTTAAGCAAAGAAATAACAGCGAGAAAAGAGTTGTAGTCTTGAGCAAAGGAATAGATGAGATAAAAAAGAAAAAAACCCTACAAATAAAAAAAAAAATCTTTCTAAGAACATTCTCTCTTGTGTAAAGAGAAATTTAAATATAATCTTTCCTCACCCTTGATCAAGGAATATTGTCTCTCTCCAAAATAAAATGTAGTTTATTTTATCTACATAAAATCCTCCCTCCAGTTACCTTACCACTTCAGGATGAGAAGAGGAAAATCAGTCTTTATTAAGGTCCTTTCCAACCCTGACTATTCTATGATTCTAAGTCCTGTAACACTCTTAAGTTATAGTTTAAGCACAGATTATTTCTTGAAAAGAAAGGATAATATCAACTGATAAGAACATCATCAGAAATGTATTCCTAGCACATACATACCTCATCACTTTGAATGTATTTGCTTTTAGAATTTAAATGGCAAGTTAAGGAATGGTAAATATGATTGCCCAGAACTTGCAGAGCTTTACAGAGACCCCATTTCCCACTTTCTGGTAAGATTTACCAAGGATGCCCATGCCTCAAGACATTAAACATGTCAGATAGGCTGAGTTTATTCTATTTATTACTGAAACAGAGCTGGGATTTTAATGAATCTCTGGTTATATGTAAAACTCCAGAGAGCATTAAAACATGAGTATTATTGAATAAAGTATTCACTGAATAGAAAGTCTTCATCCCTCCCAGAATTGCAGGCTTTGTAACTACAAACTACAGCTACTATAAAGTTCTGGAAATTGAACAATACTTTTTGTGACTTAGCACTAGTATACTTACCAACTGACATCACTTTCCTCATAATGAAAGTCAGGGGCTTTATATTTTAACTATTTCTGGGGAAAGAAATTAACTGCATTTTAATTGTGTTCATGTTTACAAAACTGGGAACCTTTGTGAGACCTATTGGTAGCATCAAAGTGCAAATAATTTTCTGGTTTTGATTAGGCAAGAAAAGCCTTGGGAGCAACCTTTATTGTAAAGTGTGTGCTAAGCAAATGTTCTAGGGTGAATTCATAGCTTCTTTTCAGACAGTAAGTAGAACTAGACAAATACATTTATTTAAATGCATAAAATTACAGACTCATAGAATAGTTTTAGGTTGGAAAAGACATTTAATATCATTGTGTCCAACATTTAGCTGTTTTGCCAGTGGGCATTTCTTTTTCTGAGGTTAAGAATATCAAGAAGGATTCTATTGGAAAATAATTCCAATATGAAAAAAATATGGTTTAGACAAGTTTTGTCTTGCAGACTGAAAGCTCTGTTAGCATTGCGATAAAGAAAAATTGCTACATGATGACACTATGATTTTTTTCTTAAAATCATATTCTATCTTGCAGGTGGATGTAGATTCTGAAGTGGTTGTCCTGAAGGCATTCACTTTCCTCAGAGGAAGAGATAGATGCATAAGAAATCTTTCTACAGGCAATATTGTGCTTCTTAAAACAAAGAGCAAAGTCTAGATTTTAATTCTGGAAGCTGAAACACAGGAAAATAATGAGGAATATTCTGTCATTAATGCAGTTCTAACCTCAGCATCTGGAAGTCTACCACAATGCACGATAGCTATTAGAAAAACACAGTTCTTTTACAAGAGAATACCTGTTCATATACATTCTAAAGCTGGGAGCATCAATAATTTTCATACTGAAATGAACATGTAAAAGTTTTTAATTATATTCTTAGTAAAATAGTTATTTTCAAAAATATTTTTACATTGAGAAAACTACATAAATACAAAATAATTTTAGCTTAGGTATGAAGGGTAAGTATCCTAGAGAATTGTGCATCTACAATGCAAATTAAATTATGAAAATACCTTTTTGGGGGGCACAACTACGTAATATTGGGTTAACAATCCTATTCAATAGGCAATTATATTAGCAATATGGTGAGCAGCATTGCTGAAAAAATCTCTGTTTGGAAAACGGTATCACATCCATGCATTTCTACGAGTACTGCCCTGAAGTACATCCTATATCATTCTAATGGTGAAACTGCAGCCCTAGAGGTACAGATACATCACAGTGATGGCATCAAGTTTGCTTTGGAGGCAGTTCTACCAAGTGTTCTTGCCCTTGCCTCGTATATAGCTCATAGTTTCTCTCATCTAGTTCCAATAATAACAAAATTTTAATCCACTTAGGGAATTTCTCCTTTATGCATATGGACATGTAGTTATAACACTGATTAATCACTGATACTGTAAACAATATTTATCAGAAGCACATGTTAAAAAATTATGGAAAATATGTTCAACTGCACAGCTAAGCATTAATTATTATAATAGATTTTGAGACCTTGGTAGGTCATTTGTATAAAAGTTATTAAATCTTTCCTAGCTTATCTTGGAGTCATCAAAAGAATGACATTAATTATTAACAAGATTTATTAAAGAAAACTGTGAAGAAGTGCAGGCAATAATTAATATTGCTGCTTAGATGACAAGACTAAAGTATTCATTTGATACAAAAAACTCCTACAGTACCAAGTCAGCATGTTTTCCCATACATGCTGGGTTACGACACACTTGTAGAGCAATGGAATAGAGTACTAAGGGTCAACAGACAGACAGACAGATAGAACTGTTGTTCCTGAATCATATGTCGTGTCTTATAAACTAAGCAAATGATGCATCCACATCTAGCTTGACTGATGAGGTCTGGAGAACTTATAAGAAGCCCAAAGACAAACTTCTGAAGGTGAGTTATAACCCAGAGTACTTTCAAGACTGAGCAAAGGAAATCTGTTAGGAGATATCTACAGAAATTGCCAATCTCAAAGGAAGTGTAGTAAGGTCTTGTACTCATGAAGTAATAATAGAGAGCTAATGTGTAAGACATATTCTAGAAGCCAAGAGAAAGGACACTTCTTCACAATAATCAAAGCTATGTGTACCACAGTTGAAGCACAAAGTCCCATACACATCAGTCTGGGATAGCTCCAGAACAGTGACAACACTGAAGGTGTAATTTTATAATGACAGTGGGGTGGTTGAAGAAATGATGCAGGAGGCCATACGAGATGAGCTATTTAAGTTACAGGTCTACTTTCACACCAGTGGCATCCACACAAAATAAAGCACATTCCACTAATAAGCCTTCTTTACATTTGCAAGTTAATACCTCATCATATATTTCCATTGTCTGTGTATATTCTAAATAATAAATGGACCATAAGAGGCTAATTAAAGACATTGAATGCTATCAATGTTCTGATGCACTTCAGTCCATGTCATTCCATTAGTTGTCTAAGATTGTTAGAGAAACAGATGGGAAACCTGGGAAATTCTGGAAGATGGAAGCCAAGGTCCTCTCTTATCCACAGAGGAGTTTATCAGATACAAGAGCACTTACCCTGTCTCACTAGAGATTTCAGTCCTAATAAGAAACATTTGAACTCTGTTCTATCTATTTCTACTGAAAGCTTTCTACTAAATAATTAGGAAGGAATACCTTACCTAGTTTCAATACAAGGTCCTCACATAAATAAATAAATAAATAAGAAAATAAAGAGAGACTGATTTTCCCTATTTTAGATTTAAAAATGGATGGTTATTTTTTTTTTTATTTTCCTTCCAAAATTGGTAATCAGATATCTAAACACAAGTCTGAAAATTCTGTGTATCTAATAAATCATGCTTTGAACTGTATACCGGAACAAATGGGATAAAAAGAATAAGTTATAACCACATAGAGATATTTTCAGAATTTCTATTTTCCTGACCTCTATTCTGAAACTAGAAAGCATACCTTTTTAAGATAATGAACATAATTAAGTACATAAAGCTAGAGAAAGTAAAGCTAATTTTCTATTAATCTTTTCCTCAAAAACTAAACCGTTCTCCAAGTATAAAGTGTATAGTATAACAAGGCCAGAAGTCAGTAATTACTACATCTTTTACAGATTTCTAGACAGCCGTGGAAAATGTAAAAACAGATATGAAGCTATTTGAAAATAAACTAATCTAATTGTCTTACTTAATGGATATTTTGCACTTATTAAAAAATTACATTATACTCCCAAAATTATTCAAAATCTCTATAACCTATAGATGAGGGATTTGTTTGCTTTAAAAATCAATTTACATCAAACACTACGATTTGCAGTCCAAGAATTTTTGCAACCAGGACTGATAAAGCTCACATACTTGTGACTGTGCAAACTTAAATCACCAGAAAGAATTAACTTGTACCAGAAAGGCTTAAAAAGTTTGCTTCAGAAATTTGGAAATAGTAAAAAAAATGAGATTTAAACAATCTTACATGTGTCCCATGGTACATTCCATAGCCAAGCCTGAAATCTGCAAAAATATAAGGCTAAACAACGCAAGCAAATCTTTGACCAGATTAATTGTTCTGTGATGGGAATCAAATAAGCCCAAAGCTGAAGCACAGAAACAGTTCATTCTGGTACTCAGTCAACAAACATTTATCAGGAGAATGACTTGACTAACAAGGGAACTCACTGTGACATACTAGACCTTGAAGCAATGACAGGTGACAGAGAAGGAATTTAGAAACATTATCCAAGTGTGTAGGGATGGTGTCAGGAAAGATAAAGCTCACCTAGACCTAAGACTTCTAAAGAACCTCAAAAACAACAAGAAAATCTACCATCAGTCAAGTGTGGGTTGAGTTCTTAACAATTACTTGTAAGCACAGGTGCAGATGGTTGCTTCCGAAGATATCAGACAGCTGGCTGATGTGCTTGTAAGACCATTCTCATCTTTGGAGATCAGGGTAATTCCTAATGATTAGGAAAAAGTAACTGTTGTACCCATCTTCATAAAAGGCCAAAAGGTTATCCCAAGAAGCTAGAGACTGGTCAGCCCCATTTTGGACCCTGCTAAATATATTAAGCAAGTTCTCTTGACAGCCGTTTCTGGATGCATAAATGAGAAGAAGGAGATTTGGGGCAGTGGGTGGGGACTTATGGTTAAATCAGGTCTGACAACCTGGCTGCATTATACATTAAAATGTCTGGATTTGTAGATAATACATAAATAGCGTACATCATTTTCCTTAATTTTATCAAGGCTTTGGACAATGTCTCCTGCGATATTCTTGTACTCAGTTTGGGATATTACAGTTTGGATGTGTGGGTTACCAGATGGGTAAAAATGTGATCATATCAGACTCTAATAGAGGTTGTTAAGTAGAACAGTGCAGGTTTCTATCCTGGGACATGTCCCATTCAGCTTTGCCAAGGACCAGTCATGGAGTTCACTCTTCTCAAGTCTGCAGATTCCACAAAACCAGTCAATATGCTTGAAGGCAGCCCTGCCATTCAGAGAGACTTTAACAGGCTGGAGGAATGGGCCAACAAGTACCTTATGAAACTTGACAAGAACAAAAGCAGAATCCTGCATCTGGTAAAGAAGAGCCCCTGCCAGCAGTACAGGCTGGGGACAGAGTGACTGAATGACTGAAGGAGGAGCAGCCCTGCAGAAGAGATCGTGGTGTTTCTGGTAGACAGCAAGACGAATATAAGCCAGCAGTGTGCCCTGGCAGAAAACAAGGCCAACAACATCTCACAGCTGACCTGTGAGTAGGACCTCCTTTGAGTAGGAGGTTGGACACAGGATCTCCTGGGGTCCCTTCCGGCCTGAAATATCCTATGATCCCACGACACTAAATTCCATAAAGTATCCAGAATCAGTAGAAAGGAGAGCAGAGAATATTTTTGTAGCACATTTCAATATAAGACTTTTAAATAATAAAAATAATGAAAATATAAATAAGCAGACAGAGAAGAAGAAGAGGAGAACCAACTGCTTTGCTTTGTATTTATGAAAATAAGTTTAGAATCTGCTAGAACAAATTATTCCCCATTGGAAAGTAAAGAAAAAACAGATTGTTAAAACACATGGATGTCCAGCAGTCAATGTACGTGCTCCTGCATAAAAAGGAGTGTTTGATAAAGAAGATTATGTGTTAAGTTTACTTAGCATCATGCACAGTACATGTTCACCTTAGTATTACATCACTTTCTCTAAACTTCAAATTCCAGTGTACTTAGAAGGTGATTCAGTACTCACTTTGCTTAGCCCAGACTAATCTCAAACACAGACTGTAGATTTCCAGCTGACATTCTGAATGTGCACTTGACAAATGGGAAAGGAAAAAATTAAGCAAGAAGAGGAAAAGAAAAAAAAAAACCCTACTAGAAACAAAACCCAAAGACTCTCTTCATCTCACTTTCACCAACATGTTTTAAAGATGTCTAAGAATCCAGAAAAGACTTTGGCTGTCTTTTTCTCTCCATGGTTATTTTTAATCTATGCTTGGGGGGAGGGGGGGCGTGTCAAATTAAATCTCAGTAAGCTTCCTCTAACGTAGGTATAACTGCATTAGCTTAATAAATGTAGGCTTTAGAATTAGGAGTGGCTACAGCCCAGGAACAGATTGTTATACGACCCACAAATACTAATGAAAGGTATATTATCAATATGGGATATTTGTCCTAGGGATGGTTATTCATAGCAAGTAGGAGACATTTCAGAAAGTGAGAGATCTGAGGTTTGATTAATATGTCAAATCTGTGGTACCATTTTTTATCGTTAATCTTTGCAATAGCAGCACACTACAGCACACTATTAGAAAGAAACTCTTCTGCTGTCACAAAACGGGTTTTTACCATGCATGCCTATATTGTTTTTCATTATATTAATGCTATACCAAGACATAAACCTTGAAATGTATAAGACTTCAATACAATAAGACTACAATTGTAAATACATGCCACTTCCTGCATAATAACTTTGGCAGAATTTTTAACTTGCTTAGCAAAAAATATAAGTTCCAAATTCCAGTTCAACAGTCAACACAAATTATGGTATTTAATTCTACCAAAAAAATCCCTCTTAATTCTCAACAGATTTCTACTTGATCCCCTGTATAAATCTTATTTTTGAGGAATTTGACTCAATTATAGCTATGCAGCATAGGGAAGTGAATATAATTCCTCTGATTCCAAGGAGAACATAGTTGGTACATCTACAAAATGAATGTATCATAGAGGTTGTTTAGGTTTAAGGTATACATTTTTAAAAAATAAAAATATTGTTGTAAAATAGAACTGAAGGTTTAGGCTGAATAGAAAAGATACTCACTTTATTTGACTATGTAAAATAACCAGTACAAGAGAAAAATGAAGACAAGAAGAAAAAGGAAGTAAAGCTTATGTCATTGACAGCATAGTACAAGAAAGGCAATTTCTGGGAATGAAGTTTCAAGGCTCAGAAATTCAAGTGCATTTGAATTTTACAGTTCATGTGTAATAGTACAATTCTCTGAAATATCCTTTCCTAAAGGTACCTTGGGGGGGGGGGGGGTGGGAAAGAAAGAAAAAAATCTTTGAATCTTGAGGTTGAAATGTTCTACCCTTTACTAACAAATTTCCCTTTTAAGAGGCTGTGATGAACTTTTTTGACTCAACAGGCAATGTGAGGGCTCAGAGAATTTTTCACAGTTCTGGTTTCCCACAAAAGGCCTGTAAAAAATGGTGTCATGTAGCAGGAATAAGACACAGTTAGACCTTTTTATATTTCTACACATGTTCACGTGAACCTTTCTGTGCATAGCACAAGATTTAATGTGCTATGATAGGACAAAAAAAATAGTGTGCTCACTGTTCTTTAATTAGGATTGACTGTTAAGTTGATTGTTTATGCTGACTTACCTTCATCCTATAGTTTTTAAGAGAAATATAAAGCTCCTATTTTGTTTCATGGGATTTTTCTTTTATTTCTTTTTTAGTATCCCATGAAAATGAGATACTGAAAGACTGGGATTATTAAGAAAATATAATATAAGAAAATATAATAAAAATATATATAA
>NW_009927075.1:13897-14181 GCF_000696875.1 Nestor notabilis | reverse complement strand
TGGATCTGGAGGCCCTGGGCTGGATTTCGGGATGTCTGTACCTCTGGAAACACTTAAAACTAGAAATCCCACCCGGAGCAGGAGCCACCGGTGCTGGGTGCGCTCCGTGCTGCGACCAGCTCAAGGTTTTGCTGCCCCAGTGCAGAAACCTGGGGGCTGCAGAGCTTATTGGCATTAAATTTGAAGAGCAGGAGGAATGCGAAGGGGAAGAACACAGAAGAGTCAATGAGGGGGAGCAGCTCGTGACCCCCCTGTCCTGAGGGTGCTGAGGGGCTGGCAAAGGG
>NW_009927075.1:12920-13791 GCF_000696875.1 Nestor notabilis | reverse complement strand
CCCCTGTGCACCCCCCCGGGTCCCGGCAGCCCCAGCCATGCTGCACCCATCAGGCTGCAAAACCCATTCCATGGAGAGGACAAAGTGCCCCAGTGCAAGGCCAGGTCATTCCCTCTGCAGGGACATCGGGGTGTTCTAGAGCAGCACGAGGGGTGACACCGGGCGCTGGCACAGCCCTAAGAGGCACAATAGCCCCCACCAGGGAGATGCAAACCAAACCCCAAAAGCTTGGATGGAAGCAGGGAATGTCCTGCTGAGGGTGAACATGGACAGGGAGCGGGGGGCTTCCCCCCAACACCCAGGCGGGGCATCCCTTGGTACGGGGGGAGCAGCAATGTTGCGCCGCTTCCTCCCTCCGCAGCTGTAAACGTGGTTGAAACAATAACTTAAAATCAAGACTGGTTTAAAAAAAATAATATTAAAAAAATAAAGAAA
The DNA here is from genome assembly GCF_000696875.1 of Nestor notabilis. Classification (NCBI taxonomy): domain Eukaryota; kingdom Metazoa; phylum Chordata; class Aves; order Psittaciformes; family Psittacidae; genus Nestor; species Nestor notabilis. The sequence continues at coordinate 13,356 of NW_009927075.1, read as the reverse complement.
AACTCTCCTTCGGGGGGACGGGGTTGCAAGAGACGGGGTTTGGCTCCCCCCCAGCCTAGGCAGGTTCTTTGGTGTCCAAAGGAGTGAGGATGAAGCCAAGGGAGGCCGGGGAAAAGGGGAGAACCCCATCAGCCTGGAGAACAAACCTCCTCAGACCAGTGTTTTGGCAGCAGCGAGCCAGGCAGGAGCAGGAAACACGGGTCGAGTGGAGACACCTAGCGAAGGCCGGCACGGAATGGCATGGAACAGCCTGGAATGGCTTGGAACAGCCCAAGCATCCGCGCGTGGGGCTGGGGAGGGCAGGATTTGCTGGCTTTGCTGGGTTTTAACCCTTGTTACAGCCCCACCGGGCTGTGCCCCCCCCAACCTGGCTCTTTGAGGGTCTCAGCATCCCCCAGACAGTACCTGGGTGGCCCAGGGAAACCCAGCCTCACCC
>NW_009927075.1:11587-12778 GCF_000696875.1 Nestor notabilis | reverse complement strand
GTGCCACAGAGCCGAGAGCCTCCTGGGGATGTCACAGGGGTGATGCACGGGGACAAACAAGTACCCCCTGAACCAAAGCTGCGTGTGGCATTTTCGACCCAAACCACAGCTCCCAGGGTGCTGCTGCCAGGACCCCGGCACAGTCAACCCAGGGTACTGGGAGGATGGAGCAGTGCTCAAAACCGAGACCAGCTCCACATCCACCACAGCAGATCCCGCTGTGTACCAATACAGCCAGTGCCAGCCCGGCCGTGGAGGAGGAGAGGAGGAGCCCAGCGCTGGGTACCCACATCACCACCACCGAAAGAAAGAGCAGGGAGAAGAGGGGTGTTTGGTTGTGTTGTTCTCATTATTAATATTTCTTTTCTTTTTGGCATTAATACCATCTGTTCACCTGAACTATGGACCTTCTGTCTCTAGAAATCTTTTGGTATCTTCCCATCTGGACGCACACAAAAGGATAACGAAAGGACAAGATGAAAGCGGGAGCCCTGGTGGCAGCAGGCTCGGCTCAGCGACCGCGGCCAGGTTTGGCCACCACAGGGGTTCACTGATTTGGCTTTGCCACCAGCAGGATGGCTGAGCCGCAGCCTCGGAGACCCTGCCCTGGCTTCAGGGCAGGAATTGGGCACACAGGGGTCAGGAGCCTTCCCTGGAGCCAAAGTTGGGCCCCTGGAGGGGTGGCACCTGCTGCAGATGACATCGAGAAGGAAGCGGGAGCCGTGTCCTCACTGCCAGTGCTTGTGGTCGGCTGGGATGGTCACCACTGCTGGTGCCACCAGCCCCCCACCACTGGGGACCAGGGGCTGCTCTGCTCCCTGGGTGGTTTAGTGACCTGCTGAGGTGACAAGACTTAAGGGGACACAGTCCCACCAACGCGCTGGTCCTCATCCTTGCCCAGCTGCGAGACAACAATGCAAGCCCCACATCCAGACCATGGCAGAGGACTTGCCTCCTGTTTCTGCTGTTTCTTCCCCCAAAGCTGGGGGGGGGCAGCACATGGGCAGGGTCCACAGTCCCTCCTAGTGCAAACCCCACTGGGTGATGGAGAGACAACAGCGGGTTCCTGCCATTGCCTTCCCTTGCTGGGGCAGTCGCTGGCGGAGGCTTGAGCACCACAGGGAAGAGGGGACAGAGCTGCCTTCCCTGCGCCCACTGTGCACAGGGAAGGAAGGAGGGACCATTTTGGAC
>NW_009927075.1:11000-11454 GCF_000696875.1 Nestor notabilis | reverse complement strand
GGGTGCAGCGCGGGGCAGTGGGGAGCGTGAGGGACGCGCTGTCAGCAACAGGTCGTTGCACCAAGGAAACCCTTTTGCTCTGTGGAAGTGCCTTTAAAAACCAGGTTAACGCCGAAGGTCACCTTGGGGAGGTGGGAGCCATCGCTTGGTCTCCGGCTGGGACGGTGGGAAGGGGTTGCCTCCTTAGGACAAGTCTTCCACCGGCAGCTCCTCCTCCAGGTCCCTGTCGTCGGGAATCGTCACATTCTGGTTGGTGGTGGCCATCAGCGAGACGGGTCTGCTGTCGTCCTCTGCCTCGGCTGGTTCCTCCTTCACGTGCACGGGATGGCTGTGGGGAGAGAAGCCTTCAGCCTCGGGGAGCTGATCCCCTCGGTCTGCATTCCCTTTGGTCCAACCCCCTCCTGGGCTGTGGGATGGGAGCTACAGGAGGCAACAAGCAGCTCCTGCCTCCCCA
>NW_009927075.1:6443-10782 GCF_000696875.1 Nestor notabilis | reverse complement strand
GGGAAGCTGCTCTCTGCCAGCGCAGCCTGCAACAGAGAGCGGCATCGGCTCAGGAAGGGAGGCTGTGAGACCACACAGGGCTGCAGAGTGAAGGTTTAGTGCCCCCAAGCCCCTGTCAGGGACAGGATTGGGTCCTTACCTGGTAACTTGCATTAAGTGCTCCGTAACCGAGTCCTGAAATCATGTTTTTGACTAAAGTCGGACTCCTGCAAAAAGAGAAAGCAGAAGGATGCAGGGATGAGCTCCAGGGACAGGGGCTGGCAGCGGGGGGAAGGTGCGAGTGTGGCTCCCGGGCTGCATCCTGCAGGAAAGGACCCACCCTGTCATCTTTGGTGGCCTTCGCTTTTGGTACTCGTGCTCGTCGACGGTCCACACGGCCCCCTTGACGTTCTCCACGCGCACGAAGCACTTGTGCAGGCTCAGGTTGTGGCGGACGGCGTTCTGTGGGCAGAGCAGGCAGGAGAGCTCAGCGGCACGGCCCTCACCCCTCTGCCCAGACCCCTCCTCTTCCTCACCATCCTCCTCCTCACCCAGCCCCTCTGGCTCCCCATGTCCCTGGGCCGTCCTGTCTGCAGCCCAACGCTCTGCAGAGACACGCAGGGACACGGCCAGTGCTCCCCCCATCAGCACCAAGGCAGGTGGGAGCTGAGCCCCCAAACCACACGTGGGACACAACCCTGCCTCGTGGACCTTGGCCAGATGCTGAGGAAGATGAAGACAGTGTGGGACAAGGGATAAGTGACACCCGCTAGGACCCAGGGGCAGAGCCGCCCTCTCCACTGCAGCTCACTCAGTGATGCTAAGCAAAGCCAGTTAATCTTTTCCTTTCTTTTTCTTCCCGCCGCCCTCCCTTTTTGGTCCTTTCCCTCCCTTTCTTCTTTACATCGACCATCTTTACATTTCTAAATGTAAAATAAAGAGACGCACACGTAGGCAGACAGCGCAGCCCCGAGAGATACCAGCTCCCTTTTCCCCTTCCAACTCCCTGCCATTTGCTACTGCCCCTATTTCATTACCAATTTTAATTTGCCTCTAATTAAATCCTGTGTATTTTTCCGACTCACTTGCTAATCCATGAGGGAGGCAGGAGGCTGGAGTGGAATCTCTCCGAGCTATAATTACAAAGGGCCTAATCACGCCGGGGCTCTGCCTTTGAATAAATTTCCTTGCATTAAGGTTCTCAGATTCTCTGCCTTGCAAATGAGAATGACCCCAATTTCAGGAAGTTGGCCTCGGAGGGGTTTTTTTTTATTTCTTTTTTTTTTATTTCGAGTCCTGATTCGTGATGAGAGACTAATTCGTTACGCTAAAACATTAACAGCAATTTAAAAGGTCGAACGGGGGCTGTATAAACAAAGAAGCCGGCCAACACAACAAGGCAAAAGGAGACACAAGGACTGACCCCCCCCCACCCCGTGCTGGGAAGTGTTGGAGTTCCCAGAAACTCATCACATTGCACCATCGCCCCTTCTCCTTTCTGATTTAAGGACAAAACCAAACAAAGCGGGGCTCCTTCCCTTGTCTTCCATCCATCTATCCATCCATCCATCATCCTCCAGCTGCTGCCCTGTGCCTGCTGCCCTGGTGTCCCCGGCTGTGCCACGGTGCCTGGTGCTGCCACGACAGCCCCGCTGAGAGCAGAGCTGCACAGCAGCAGGGCTGCAATGGCTCCTGCTCCTCTCACCATTTGGCAGAGCCAGCCCGAAATGGAACTTTGCAAACAGCTCCCTGCCTCATTCTGGGGAAGGAGACTGAGGCACATCGGTGCTGTTTGAGGTGATTTCTTTGGGAGCAACTGGAAACCCCTGGGTCACACCAGGAACACACTGGCCCAGCTCCTCGGGTGATGCTCAGTGCGCTGTAGAGCCAGTGCCATTACCCAGAGGGATGTGCTCCATCTGGGATACGGGACTGAGGCATCCCTGGTCCTGCGCTGGCATCACCCAGCGAGGAGGGAATGGCTGCTCGCAAGGGAGCAGGATGAACCCAGGCCCCAACTCTATCCTTGCATCCCATGCCTGGGGGTCTGAAGCCCAACCGGGGCTGGGTCCTGCTGCTGCCCTTGAACCCCTGTTCCCTGCTGAGCAAACACAGGAATTCCTCCCGGATCCTGCCCCATGCTCCCCTTCCTCCTTCCTGTGCGCGCAGGGGACTCCTCGTCCAAACAAAGCCCTGATTAAAGGCAAGAAGCGTGGCAAAGCTGAAACCTTTCCTGCGCATGGAGGCACATGTCCCCCCTGTTCCCCTAGTGAAATCCCCTGCTTGGGGGCATCAGTGGGTATGTGCTTGCAGAAGCGAAAGTGGAGAGAAAATAAATCCTGGCATGGGGCAGGACGTGATTCAGCCTCATCGGAGCCTGGGATGCCCCATCCCTGGTGCTGGGTGTTGGGCAGGGACCTGGTCCCAGGACATGGAAGAGGTGCCAGATGAGATCCCTGACATGGGAATCCTCCCCCCGGTGTCAGCAGTGGGTCCCCTGCCTCATCCTAAAGTGGCTTTTGTATTTTGACAGAGTATTTGTTCAGTGCCAGACCTGGCTGCTCTGTTTGCTTCTCATCTGTCTTTGCTAATGATGTTTGCTCTACACCCGCAGCCCTGCTCCCTGTGCCGTGCTGGGGGGGCTCCCACTGTGGTGGTGGGGTACCCAGCACCCCTGCCCCATCCCAGGGGAAGCTACAGAGACAAGGAGAAGCCACAGCAGAAACTGTGGTTTTCCAAAGAGTGGAAATAAGAGTATTTTTTCCTCCTCCTTTGAAGGATGACTGGCCTTGGACACAGGGTTGTGAAGGGAATCATCGCCCTGCAGCTCTTTTAAATCCCCTTTTGGTTAAAGAACAGCTGAAAAATAGAGTAGTAACAAGGGAACCAGAAGGGCTGGGGGACGCCCTTCTCTAAGACATCAAATCTGCCCTTGGAGAACACAGGGTGTGGGGAGCCACAGAGAAAAAACCCCAAAATATTTATTCCTTTCAGCTAGTAAAAGGGCAGGAAAAATGCATTTTCAGCTGCCATTATCTCACTGTGCAGGTGGGGAAACTGAGGCACGGAGCAGGTGAAGTATTGCCATGGACAGTCCCTGCTCTGCACTGGATGGTGAGACACTGGGCTGGGAGCAGGGACGGCTGCTCCAGGCTCCCGGTCCCAGTGCTCCCCACCAGCTCCCAACCCTGGGGGTGCCCCCACAGGCCGAAGCCAGCCCAGGGATGTGCCCAGCCATGCACCCAGGGATGCGCTGCCGGCCTGCAGTGCTGCACGAGTGCCATGAGGGGGACTCCAGGCTGATGCCGGGCCATGGCCAGCACCAAAAATGACCCTGCCACCTCTGACTGCTCCCTCCCACAGCCTCCCTCCGGATACTCAGTCTGGGCCATGCTGAAGCCAGAGGCCACCCGTAGCACTCTGGAGCCAAAGCAACTAGTATTTACCCAAAGTTTGCTGTGAGAAGCAAACCCCCGCTGCAGGCAGCTCCGATCTGCTGCAGCGACACACGGGGGCTCCAGAAGAAGCAATTCCTCCTTAACCCTTTCAAAAGGCACCATCTCGCTTGCATCTCACTTGTTCTGGTTTCTTTAAGGGTTGGTTTCCCTCTGCCACTTCTTGCAGGAAGCAGCCGTGACTCGGTAAATACACGCAGCAGGAAACAACAAATAAACCTCCCCTGTCAGGGCAATAACTGCTCCTTCTCACCACCACCCGCTCCTGGAGATGCATCTTCTCAGTTCCTGATTTCTACATACCCAAGGGGGGAGCAGTCCCTGCAACCATGGGCTGCCCCGAGCAGCTTCCCCTCACCTGGCTATGGCACATCCTGCTCTCAGCACACCACCTGCCTGGGTCATCATCAACCTGATTTGGTATTTCCAGTGTCTTGCTCTTCTCTCTGCCCTTCTCCCCAGGCTGCGGTGGGTGGCTGTACTCCAACCTGGATTTCTACAGCACGGCTCTTTGCCATATCCTACTACAACGTGTCCCCACACAACGGGGATGCATTTTGGAGGGGAAAAATGTGGGATTTATCCACAAAATCACCATCATCTCAGAGCTGTGCAAGGAACTGGTGCTCTATAATAGATGCCCATATAGACTGGAGCATCTCCTGCAGCCCCAGTGGGATGGGGTGAGCCCCAGGGCTGCTCTCACCTTCCAGGTAGCTGTGTTCCTCCGAAAGTAGGCAAACATCCGTGTGAACCAGTTATAGATTTCGTTCAACGTTAGCTGCCTGTCGGGGGTCTCCAGGATGGCCTGGGAAACCAGAGAGGGAAAAAGAGCATCACTCGCAACACCCTGGTGCGGTTCAACACCCATCCACGGTGAGGCATGAGGGGCAGAAATGGGGGTT